>NW_027327809.1:0-168850 GCF_047675955.1 Chlorocebus sabaeus
AAGCTTCTTTCCAGTTTTGAATGGAAGATATTTCCTTTTTCACCATAGCCCTCTATGGGCTTCCAAATATCCCTTTGCCAATTCCACAAGAACAGCCTTAGCGAAAGGCTTCTTGAAGGGAAAGATGTAACTCTGTGAGATGAATTAACAGAACACAGAGCAGTTTCTCAGAAAGCTTCTTTCCAGTTTTGAACGGAAGATATTTCCTTTTTCACCATAGCCCTCTATGGGCTTCCAAATATCCCTTTGCCAATTCCACAAGAACAGCCTTAGCGAAAGGCTTCTTGAAGGGAAAGATGTAACTCTGTGAGATGAATTAACAGAACACAGAGCAGTTTCTCAGAAAGCTTCTTTCCAGTTTTGAACGGAAGATATTTCCTTTTTCACCATAGCCCTCTATGGGCTTCCAAATATCCCTTTGCCAATTCCACAAGAACAGCCTTAGCGAAAGGCTTCTTGAAGGGAAAGATGTAACTCTGTGAGATGAATGAACAGAACACAGAGCAGTTTCTCAGAAAGCTTCTTTCCAGTTTTGAACGGAAGATATTTCCTTTTTCACCATAGCCCTCTATGGGCTTCCAAATATCCCTTTGCCAATTCCACAAGAACAGCCTTAGCGAAAGGCTTCTTGAAGGGAAAGATGTAGCTCTGTGACATGAATTAACAGAACACAGAGCAGTTTCTCAGAAAGCTTCTTTCCAGTTTTGAACGCAAGATATTTCCTTTTTCACCATAGCCCTCTATGGGCTTCCAAATATCCCTTTGCCAATTCCACAAGAACAGTCTTAGCGAAAGGCTTCTTGAAGGGAAAGATGTAACTCTGTGAGATGAATTAACAGAACACAGAGCAGTTTCTCAGAAAGCTTCTTTCCAGTTTTGAACGGAAGATATTTCCTTTTTCACCATTGCCCTCTATGGGCTTCCAAATATCCCTTTGCCAATTCCACAAGAACAGCCTTAGCGAAAGGCTTCTTGAAGGGAAAGATGTAACTCTGTGAGATGAATTAACAGAACACAGAGCAGTTTCTCAGAAAGCTTCTTTCCAGTTTTGAACGGAAGATATTTCCTTTTTCACCATAGCCCTCTATGGGCTTCCAAATATCCCTTTGCCAATTCCACAAGAACAGCCTTAGCGAAAGGTTTCTTGAAGGGAAAGATGTAACTCTGTGAGATGAATTAACAGAACACAGAGCAGTTTCTCAGAAAGCTTCTTTCCAGTTTTGAACGGAAGATATTTCCTTTTTCACCATAGCCCTCTATGGGCTTCCAAATATCCCTTTGCCAATTCCACAAGAACAGCCTTAGCGAAAGGCTTCTTGAAGGGAAAGATGTAACTCTGTGAGATGAATTAACAGAACACAGAGCAGTTTCTCAGAAAGCTTTTACCAGTTTTGAACGGAAGATATTTCCTTTTTCACCATAGCCCTCTATGGGCTTCCAAATATCCCTTTGCCAATTCCACAAGAACAGCCTTAGCGAAAGGCTTCTTGAAGGGAAAGATGTAACTCTGTGAGATGAATTAACAGAACACAGAGCAGTTTCTCAGAAAGCTTCTTTCCAGTTTTGAACGGAAGATATTTCCTTTTTCACCATAGCCCTCTATGGGCTTCCAAATATCCCTTTGCCAATTCCACAAGAACAGCCTTAGCGAAAGGCTTCTTGAAGGGAAAGATGTAACTCTGTGAGATGAATTAACAGAACACAGAGCAGTTTCTCAGAAAGCTTGTTTCCAGTTTTGAACGGAAGATATTTCCTTTTTCACCATAGCCCTCTATGGGCTTCCAAATATCCCTTTGCCAATTCCACAAGAACAGCCTTAGCGAAAGGCTTCTTGAAGGGAAAGATGTAGCTCTGTGAGATGAATTAACAGAACACAGAGCAGTTTCTCAGAAAGCTTCTTTCCAGTTTTGAACGGAAGATATTTCCTTTTTCACCATAGCCCTCTATGGGCTTCCAAATATCCCTTTGCCAATTCCACAAGAACAGCCTTAGCGAAAGGCTTCTTGAAGGGAAAGATGTAACTCTGTGAGATGAATTAACAGAACACAGAGCAGTTTCTCAGAAAGCTTCTTTCCAGTTTTGAACGGAAGATATTTCCTTTTTCACCATTGCCCTCTATGGGCTTCCAAATATCCCTTTGCCAATTCCACAAGAACAGCCTTAGCGAAAGGCTTCTTGAAGGGAAAGATGTAACTCTGTGAGATGAATTAACAGAACACAGAGCAGTTTCTCAGAAAGCTTCTTTCCAGTTTTGAACGGAAGATATTTCCTTTTTCACCATAGCCCTCTATGGGCTTCCAAATATCCCTTTGCCAATTCCACAAGAACAGCCTTAGCGAAAGGTTTCTTGAAGGGAAAGATGTAACTCTGTGAGATGAATTAACAGAACACAGAGCAGTTTCTCAGAAAGCTTCTTTCCAGTTTTGAACGCAAGATATTTCCTTTTTCACCATAGCCCTCTATGGGCTTCCAAATATCCCTTTGCCAATTCCACAAGAACAGCCTTAGCGAAAGGCTTCTTGAAGGGAAAGATGTAACTCTGTGAGATGAATTAACAGAACACAGAGCAGTTTCTCAGAAAGCTTTTTCCAGTTTTGAACGGAAGATATTTCCTTTTTCACCATAGCCCTCTATGGGCTTCCAAATATCCCTTTGCCAATTCCACAAGAACAGCCTTAGCGAAAGGCTTCTTGAAGGGAAAGATGTAGCTCTGTGACATGAATTAACAGAACACAGAGCAGTTTCTCAGAAACACAGAGCAGTTTCTCAGAAAGCTTCTTTCCAGTTTTGAACGGAAGATATTTCCTTTTTCACCATAGCCCTCTATGGGCTTCCAAATATCCCTTTGCCAATTCCACAAGAACAGCCTTAGCGAAAGGCTTCTTGAAGGGAAAGATGTAACTCTGTGAGATGAATTAACAGAACACAGAGCAGTTTCTCAGAAAGCTTCTTTCCAGTTTTGAACGGAAGATATTTCCTTTTTCACCATAGCCCTCTATGGGCTTCCAAATATCCCTTTGCCAATTCCACAAGAACAGCCTTAGCGAAAGGCTTCTTGAAGGGAAAGATGTAACTCTGTGAGATGAATTAACAGAACACAGAGCAGTTTCTCAGAAAGCTTCTTTCCAGTTTTGAACGGAAGATATTTCCTTTTTCACCATAGCCCTCTATGGGCTTCCAAATATCCCTTTGCCAATTCCACAAGAACAGCCTTAGCGAAAGGCTTCTTGAAGGGAAAGATGTAACTCTGTGAGATGAATTAACAGAACACAGAGCAGTTTCTCAGAAAGCTTCTTTCCAGTTTTGAACGGAAGATATTTCCTTTTTCACCATAGCCCTCTATGGGCTTCCAAATATCCCTTTGCCAATTCCACAAGAACAGCCTTAGCGAAAGGCTTCTTGAAGGGAAAGATGTAACTCTGTGAGATGAATTAACAGAACACAGAGCAGTTTCTCAGAAAGCTTCTTTCCAGTTTTGAACGGAAGATATTTCCTTTTTCACCATAGCCCTCTATGGGCTTCCAAATATCCCTTTGCCAATTCCACAAGAACAGCCTTAGCGAAAGGCTTCTTGAAGGGAAAGATGTAACTCTGTGAGATGAATTAACAGAACACAGAGCAGTTTCTCAGAAAGCTTCTTTCCAGTTTTGAACGGAAGATATTTCCTTTTTCACCATAGCCCTCTATGGGCTTCCAAATATCCCTTTGCCAATTCCACAAGAACAGCCTTAGCGAAAGGCTTCTTGAAGGGAAAGATGTAACTCTGTGAGATGAATTAACAGAACACAGAGCAGTTTCTCAGAAAGCTTCTTTCCAGTTTTGAACGGAAGATATTTCCTTTTTCACCATAGCCCTCTATGGGCTTCCAAATATCCCTTTGCCAATTCCACAAGAACAGCCTTAGCGAAAGGCTTCTTGAAGGGAAAGATGTAACTCTGTGAGATGAATTAACAGAACACAGAGCAGTTTCTCAGAAAGCTTCTTTCCAGTTTTGAACGGAAGATATTTCCTTTTTCACCATAGCCCTCTATGGGCTTCCAAATATCCCTTTGCCAATTCCACAAGAACAGCCTTAGCGAAAGGCTTCTTGAAGGGAAAGATGTAACTCTGTGAGATGAATTAACAGAACACAGAGCAGTTTCTCAGAAAGCTTCTTTCCAGTTTTGAACGGAAGATATTTCCTTTTTCACCATAGCCCTCTATGGGCTTCCAAATATCCCTTTGCCAATTCCACAAGAACAGCCTTAGCGAAAGGCTTCTTGAAGGGAAAGATGTAACTCTGTGAGATGAATTAACAGAACACAGAGCAGTTTCTCAGAAAGCTTCTTTCCAGTTTTGAACGGAAGATATTTCCTTTTTCACCATAGCCCTCTATGGGCTTCCAAATATCCCTTTGCCAATTCCACAAGAACAGCCTTAGCGAAAGGCTTCTTGAAGGGAAAGAGTAACTCTGTGAGATGAATTAACAGAACACAGAGCAGTTTCTCAGAAAGCTTCTTTCCAGTTTTGAACGGAAGATATTTCCTTTTTCACCATAGCCCTCTATGGGCTTCCAAATATCCCTTTGCCAATTCCACAAGAACAGCCTTAGCGAAAGGCTTCTTGAAGGGAAAGATGTAACTCTGTGAGATGAATTAACAGAACACAGAGCAGTTTCTCAGAAAGCTTCTTTCCAGTTTTGAACGGAAGATATTTCCTTTTTCACCATAGCCCTCTATGGGCTTCCAAATATCCCTTTGCCAATTCCACAAGAACAGCCTTAGCGAAAGGCTTCTTGAAGGGAAAGATGTAACTCTGTGAGATGAATTAACAGAACACAGAGCAGTTTCTCAGAAAGCTTCTTTCCAGTTTTGAACGGAAGATATTTCCTTTTTCACCATAGCCCTCTATGGGCTTCCAAATATCCCTTTGCCAATTCCACAAGAACAGCCTTAGCGAAAGGCTTCTTGAAGGGAAGCTTTCTTTCCCAGTTTTTGAACGGAAGAAGTATTCTTCCGAAGATATTTCCTTTTTCACCATAGCCCTCTATGGCTTCACAAATATCCGCTTTGCAATTCTACAAGAACAGCCTTAGCGAAAGGCTTCTTGAAGGGAACAGTTGTAAACTCTGTGAGATGAATTAACAGAACACAGAGCAGTTTCTCAGAAAGCTTCTTTCCAGTTTTTGAACGGAAGATATTTCCTTTTTTCACCATAGCCCATCTACTGGGCTTCCAAATATCCCTCTTGGCCAATTCCACAAGAACAGGCCTTAGCGAAAGGCTTCTTGAAGGGAAGAAGATGTAACTCTGTGAGATGAATTAACAGAACCACAGAGCAGTTTCTCAGAAAGCTTCTTTCCAGCTTCTTTGAACGGAAGATATTTCCTTTTTCACCATAGCCCTCTCTGGGCTTCCAAATATCCCTTTGCCAATTCCACAAGAAACAGCTCTTAGCGAAAGGCTTCTTGAAGGGAAAGTTGTAACTCTGTGAGATGAATTAACAGAACCACAGAGCAGTTTCTCAGAAAGCTTCTTTCCAGTTTTTGGAACGGAAGATATCTTCCTTTTTCACCATAGCCCTCTATGGGCTTCCAAATTTCCCTTTGCCAATTCCACAAGAACAGCCTTAGACGAAAGGCTTCTTGAAGGAAAGTTGTAACTCTGTGAGATGAATTAACAGAACACACGAGCAGTTTCTCAGAAAGCTTCTTTCCAGTTTTGAACGGAAGACTATTTCCTTTTTCACCATAGCCCTCTATGGGCTTCCCAAATATCCCTTTGCTCCATTTCCACAAGAACAGCCTTAGCGAAAGGCTTCTTGAAGGGAAAGATGTAACTCTGTGAGATGAATTAACAGAACACAGAGCAGTTTCTCAGAAAGCTTCTTTCCAGTTTTGAACGGAAGATATTTCCTTTTTCACCATAGCCCTCTATGGGCTTCCAAATATCCCTTTGCCAATTCCACAAGAACAGGCCTTAGCGAAAGGCTTCTTGAAGCGAAAGATGTACTCTGTGAGATGAATTAACAGAACACAGAGCAGTTTTCTCAGAAAGCTTCTTTCCAGTTTTGAACGGAAGATATTTCCTTTTTCACCATAGCCCTCTATGGGCTTCCAAATATCCTCTTGCCAATTCCACAAGAACAGCCTTAGCGAAAGGCTTCTTGAAGGGAAAGATGTAACTCTGTGAGATGAATTAACAGAACACAGAGCAGTTTCTCAGAACGCTTCTTTCCAGTTTTGAACGGAAGATATTTCCTTTTTCACCATAGCCCTCTATGGGCTTCCAAATATCCCTTTGCCGAATTCCACAAGAACAGCCTTAGCGAAAGGCTTCTTGAAGGGAAAGGATGTAACTCTGTGAGATGAAATTAACAGAACACAGAGCAGTTCTCAGAAAGCTTCTTTCCAGTTTTGAACGGAAGATATTTCCTTTTTCACCATAGCCCTCTATGGGCTTCCAAATATCCTTTGCCAATTCACAAGAACAGCCTTAGCGAAAGGCTTCTTGAAGGGAAAGATGTAACTCTGTGAGATGAATTAACAGAACACAGAGCAGTTTTCTCAGAAACGCTTCTTTCCAGTTTTGAACGGAAGATATTTCCTTTTTCACCATAGCCCTCTAGGGGCTTCCAAATATCCCTTTGCCAATTCCACAAGAACAGCCTTAGCGAAAGGCTTCTGAAGGGAAAGATGTAACTCTGTGAGATGAATTAACAGAACACAGAGCAGTTTCTCAGAAGCTTCTTTCCAGTTTTGAACGGAAGATATTTCCTTTTTCACCATAGCCCTCTAGGGGCTTCCAAATATCCCTTTGCCAATTCCACAAGAACAGCCTTAGCGAAAGGCTTCTTGAAGGGAAAGATGTAACTCTGTGAGATGAATTAACAGAACACAGAGCAGTTGTCTCAGAACGCTTCTTTCCAGTTTTGAACGAGAAGATATTTCCTTTTTTCACCATAGCCCTCTATGGGCTTCCAAATATCCCTTTGCCAATTCCACAAAGAACAGCCTTAGCGAAAGGCTTCTTGAAGGGAAAGATGTAACTCTGTGAGATGAATTAACAGAACACAGAGCAGTTTCTCAGAAAGCTTCTTTCCAGTTTTGAACGGAAGATATTTCCTTTTTCACCAGAGCCCTCTATGGGGCTTCCAAATATCCCCTTTGCCAATTCCACAAGAACAGCCTTAGCGAAAGGCTTCTTGAAGGGAAAGATGTAACTCTGTGAGATGAATTTAACAGAACACAGAGCAGTTTCTCAGAAAGCTTCTTTCCAGTTTTGAACGGAAGATATTTCCTTTTTCACCATAGCCCTCTATGGGCTTCCAAATATCCCTTTGCCAATTCCACAGAACAGCCTTAGCGAAAGGCTTCTTGAAGGGAAAGATGTAACTCTGTGAGAAGAATTAACAGAACACAGAGCAGTTTCTCAGAAAGCTTCTTTCCAGTTTTGAACGGAAGATATTTCCTTTTTCACCATAGCCCTCTATGGGCTTCCAAATATCCCTTTGCCAATTCCACAAGAACAGCCTTAGCGAAAGGCTTCTTGAAGGGAAAGATGTAACTCTGTGAGATGAATTAACAGAACACAGAGCAGTTTCTCAGAAAGCTTCTTTCCAGTTTTGAACGGAAGATATTTCCTTTTTTCACCATAGCCCTCTATGGGCTTCCCAAATATCCCATTTGCCAATTCCACAAGAACAGCCTTAGCGAAAGGCTTCTTGAAGGGAAAGATGTAACTCTGTGAGATGAATTAACAGAACACAGAGCAGTTTCTCAGAAAGCTTCTTTCCAGTTTTGAACGGAAGATATTTCCTTTTTCACCATAGCCCTCTATGGGCTTCCAAATATCCCTTTGCAATTCCACAAGAACAGCCTTAGCGAAAGGCTTCTTGAAGGAAAGTTGTAACCTCTGTGAGATGAATTAACAGAACACAGAGCAGTTTCTCAGAAAGCTTCTTTCCAGTTTTGAACGGAAGATATTTCCTTTTTCACCATAGCCCTCTATGGGCTTCCAAATATCCCTTTGCCAATTCCACAAGAACAGCCTTAGCGAAAGGCTTCTTGAAGGGAAGATGTAACTCTGTGAGATGAATTAACAGAACACAGAGCAGTTTCTCAGAAAGCTTCTTTCCAGTTTTGAACGGAAGATATTTCCTTTTTCACCATAGCCCCTCTATGGGCTTCCAAATATCCCTTTGCCAATTCCACAAGAACAGCCTTAGCGAAAGGCTTTCTTGAAGGAAAGTTGTAACTCTGTGAGATGAATTAACAGAACACAGAGCAGTTTCTCAGAAAGCTTCTTTCCAGTTTGAACGGAAGATATTTCCTTTTTCACCATAGCCCCTCTATGGGCTTCCAAATATCCCTTTGCCAATTCCACAAGAACAGCCTTAGCGAAAGGCTTCTTGAAGGGAAAGATGTAACTCTGTGAGATGAATTAACAGAACACAGAGCAGTTTCTCAGAAAGCTTCTTTCCAGTTTTGAACGGAAGATATTTCCTTTTTCACCATAGCCCTCTATGGGCTTCCAAATATCCCTTTGCCAATTCCACAAGAACAGCCTTAGCGAAAGGCTTCTTGAAGGGAAAGATGTAACTCTGTGAGATGAATTAACAGAACACAGAGCAGTTTCTCAGAAAGCTTCTTTCCAGTTTTGAACGGAAGATATTTCCTTTTTTCACCATAGCCCTCTATGGGCTTCCAAATATCCCTTTGCCAATTCCACAAGAACAGCCTTAGCGAAAGGCTTCTTGAAGGGAAAGATGTAACTCTGTGAGATGAATTAACAGAACACAGAGCAGTTTCTCAGAACGCTTCTTTCCAGTTTTTGAACGGAAGATATTTCCTTTTTTCACCATAGCCCTCTATGGGCTTCCAAATATCCCTTTGCCAATTCCACAAGAACAGCCTTAGCGAAAGGCTTCTTGAAGGGAAAGATGTAACTCTGTGAGATGAATTAACAGAACACAGAGCAGTTTCTCAGAAAGCTTCTTTCCAGTTTTGAACGGAAGATATTTCCTTTTTCACCATAGCCCTCTAGGGGCTTCCAAATATCCCTTTGCCAATTCCACAAGAACAGCCTTAGCGAAAGGCTTCTTGAAGGGAAAGATGTAACTCTGTGAGATGAATTAACAGAACACAGAGCAGTTTCTCAGAACGCTTCTTTCCAGTTTTGAACGGAAGATATTTCCTTTTTCACCATAGCCCTCTATGGGCTTCAAATATCCCTTTGCCAATTCCACAAGAACAGCCTTAGCGAAAGGCTTCTTGAAGGGAAAGATGTAACTCTGTGAGATGAATTAACAGAACACAGAGCAGTTTCTCAGAAAGCTTCTTTCCAGTTTTGAACGGAAGATATTTCCTTTTTCACCATAGCCCTCTATGGGCTTCCAAATATCCCTTTGCCAATTCCACAAGAACAGCCTTAGCGAAGGCTTCTTGAAGGGAAAGATGTAACTCTGTGAGATGAATTAACAGAACACAGAGCAGTTTCTCAGAAAGCTTCTTTCCAGTTTTGAACGGAAGATATTTCCTTTTTCACCATAGCCCTCTATGGGCTTCCAAATATCCCTTTGCCAATTCCACAAGAACAGCCTTAGCGAAAGGCTTCTTGAAGGGAAAGATGTAACTCTGTGAGATGAATTAACAGAACACAGAGCAGTTTCTCAGAAAGCTTCTTTCCAGTTTTGAACGGAAGATATTTCCTCTTTCACCATAGCCCTCTATGGGCTTCCAAATATCCCTTTGCCAATTCCACAAGAACAGCCTTAGCGAAAGGCTTCTTGAAGGGAAAGATGTAACTCTGTGAGATGAATGAACAGAACACAGAGCAGTTTCTCAGAAAGCTTCTTTCCAGTTTTGAACGGAAGATATTTCCTTTATTCACCATAGCCCTCTATGGGCTTCCAAATATCCCTTTGCCAATTCCACAAGAACAGCCTTAGCGAAAGGCTTCTTGAAGGGAAAGATGTAACTCTGTGAGATGAATTAACAGAACACAGAGCAGTTTCTCAGAAAGCTTCTTTCCAGTTTTGAACGGAAGATATTTCCTTTTTCACCATAGCCTCTATGGGCTTCCAATATCTCCTTTGCCAATTCCACAAGAACAGCCTTAGCGAAAGGCTTCTTGAAGGGAAAGATGTAACTCTGTGAGATGAATTAACAGAACACAGAGCAGTTTCTCAGAAAAGCTTCTTTCCAGTTTTGAACGGAAGATATTTCCTGTTTCACCATAGCCCTCTATGGGCTTCCAAATATCCCTTTGCCAATTCCACAAGAACAGCCTTAGCGAAAGGCTTCTTGAAGGGAAAGTTGTAACTCTGTGAGATGAATTAACAGAACACAGAGCAGTTTCTCAGAAGCTTCTTTCCAGTTTTGAACGGAAGATATTTCCTTTTTCACCATAGCCCTCTATGGGCTTCCAAATATCCCTTTGCCAATTCCACAAGAACAGCCTTAGCGAAAGGCTTCTTGAAGGGAAAGATGTAACTCTGTGAGATGAATTAACAGAACACAGAGCAGTTTCTCAGAAAGCTTCTTTCCAGTTTTGAACGGAAGATATTTCCTTTTTCACCAGAGCCCTCTATGGGCTTCCAAATATCCCTTTGCCAATTCCACAAGAACAGCCTTAGCGAAAGGCTTCTTGAAGGGAAAGATGTAACTCTGTGAGATGAATTAACAGAACACAGAGCAGATTCTCAGAAAGCTTCTTTCCAGTTTTGAACGGAAGATATTTCCTTTTTCACCATAGCCCTCTAGGGGCTTCCAAATATCCCTTTGCCAATTCCACAAGAACAGCCTTAGCGAAAGGCTTCTTGAAGGGAAAGATGTAACTCTGTGAGATGAATTAACAGAACACAGAGCAGTTTCTCAGAAAGCTTCTTTCCAGTTTTGAACGGAAGATATTTCCTTTTTCACCATAGCCCTCTATGGGCTTCCAAATATCCCTTTGCCATTCCACAAGAACAGCCTTAGCGAAAGGCTTCTTGAAGGGAAAGATGTAACTCTGTGAGATGAATTAACAGAACACAGAGCAGTTCTCAGAAAGCTTCTTTCCAGTTTTGAACGGAAGATATTTCCTTTTTCACCATAGCCCTCTATGGGCTTCCAAATATCCCTTTGCCAATTCCACAAGAACAGCCTTAGCGAAAGGCTTCTTGAAGCGAAAGATGTAACTCTGTGAGATGAATTAACAGAACACAGAGCAGTTTCTCAGAAAGCTTCTTTCCAGTTTTGAACGGAAGATATTTCCTTTTTCACCATAGCCCTCTATGGGCTTCCAAATATCCCTTTGCCAATTCCACAAGAACAGCCTTAGCGAAAGGCTTCTTGAAGGGAAAGATGTAACTCTGTGAGATGAATTAACAGAACACAGAGCAGTTTCTCAGAAAGCTTCTTTCCAGTTTTGAACGGAAGATATTTCCCTTTTTCACCATAGCCCTCTATGGGCTTCCAAATATCCCTTTGCCAATTCCACAAGAACAGCCTTAGCGAAAGGCTTCTTGAAGGAAAGTTGTAACTCTGTGAGATGAATTAACAGAACACAGAGCAGTTTCTCAGAAAGCTTCTTTCCAGTTTTGAACGGAAGATATTTCCTTTTTCACCATAGCCCTCTATGGGCTTCCAAATATCCCTTTGCCAATTCCACAAGAACAGCCTTAGCGAAAGGCTTCTTGAAGGGAAAGATGTAACTCTGTGAGATGAATTAACAGAACACAGAGCAGTTTCTCAGAAAGCTTCTTTCCAGTTTTGAACGGAAGATATTTCCTTTTTCACCATAGCCCTCTATGGGCTTCCAAATATCCCTTTGCCAATTCCACAAGAACAGCCTTAGCGAAAGGCTTCTTGAAGGGAAAGATGTAACTCTGTGAGATGAATTAACAGAACACAGAGCAGTTTCTCAGAAAGCTTCTTTCCAGTTTTGAACGGAAGATATTTCCTTTTTCACCATAGCCCTCTATGGGCTTCCAAATATCCCTTTGCCAATTCCACAAGAACAGCCTTAGCGAAAGGCTTCTTGAAGGGAAAGATGTAACTCTGTGAGATGAATTAACAGAACACAGAGCAGTTTCTCAGAAAGCTTCTTTCCAGTTTTGAACGGAAGATATTTCCTTTTTCACCATAGCCCTCTATGGGCTTCCAAATATCCCTTTGCCAATTCCACAAGAACAGCCTTAGCGAAAGGCTTCTTGAAGGGAAAGATGTAACTCTGTGAGATGAATTAACAGAACACAGAGCAGTTTCTCTAGAAAGCTTCTTTCCAGTTTTGAACGGAAGATATTTCCTTTTTCACCATAGCCCTCTATGGGCTTCCAAATATCCCTTTGCCAATTCCACAAGAACAGCCTTAGCGAAAGGCTTCTTGAAGGGAAAGATGTAACTCTGTGAGATGAATTAACAGAACACAGAGCAGTTTCTCAGAAAGCTTCTTTCCAGTTTTGAACGGAAGATATTTCCTTTTTCACCATAGCCCTCTATGGGCTTCCAAATATCCCTTTGCCAATTCCACAAGAACAGCCTTAGCGAAAGGCTTCTTGAAGGGAAAGATGTAACTCTGTGAGATGAATTAACAGAACACAGAGCAGTTTCTCAGAAAGCTTCTTTCCAGTTTTGAACGGAAGATATTTCCTTTTTCACCATAGCCCTCTATGGGCTTCCAAATATCCCTTTGCCAATTCCACAAGAACAGCCTTAGCGAAAGGCTTCTTGAAGGGAAAGATGTAACTCTGTGAGATGAATTAACAGAACACAGAGCAGTTTCTCAGAAAGCTTCTTTCCAGTTTTGAACGGAAGATATTTCCTTTTTCACCATAGCCCTCTATGGGCTTCCAAATATCCCTTTGCCAATTCCACAAGAACAGCCTTAGCGAAAGGCTTCTTGAAGGGAAAGATGTAACTCTGTGAGATGAATTAACAGAACACAGAGCAGTTTCTCAGAAAGCTTCTTTCCAGTTTTGAACGGAAGATATTTCCTTTTTCACCATAGCCCTCTATGGGCTTCCAAATATCCCTTTGCCAATTCCACAAGAACAGCCTTAGCGAAAGGCTTCTTGAAGGGAAAGATGTAACTCTGTGAGATGAATTAACAGAACACAGAGCAGTTTCTCAGAAAGCTTCTTTCCAGTTTTGAACGGAAGATATTTCCTTTTTCACCATAGCCCTCTATGGGCTTCCAAATATCCCTTTGCCAATTCCACAAGAACAGCCTTAGCGAAAGGCTTCTTGAAGGGAAAGATGTAACTCTGTGAGATGAATTAACAGAACACAGAGCAGTTTCTCAGAAAGCTTCTTTCCAGTTTTGAACGGAAGATATTTCCTTTTTCACCATAGCCCTCTATGGGCTTCCAAATATCCCTTTGCCAATTCCACAAGAACAGCCTTAGCGAAAGGCTTCTTGAAGGGAAAGATGTAACTCTGTGAGATGAATTAACAGAACACAGAGCAGTTTCTCAGAAAGCTTCTTTCCAGTTTTGAACGGAAGATATTTCCTTTTTCACCATAGCCCTCTATGGGCTTCCAAATATCCCTTTGCCAATTCCACAAGAACAGCCTTAGCGAAAGGCTTCTTGAAGGGAAAGATGTAACTCTGTGAGATGAATTAACAGAACACAGAGCAGTTTCTCAGAAAGCTTCTTTCCAGTTTTGAACGGAAGATATTTCCTTTTTCACCATAGCCCTCTATGGGCTTCCAAATATCCCTTTGCCAATTCCACAAGAACAGCCTTAGCGAAAGGCTTCTTGAAGGGAAAGATGTAACTCTGTGAGATGAATTAACAGAACACAGAGCAGTTTCTCAGAAAGCTTCTTTCCAGTTTTGAACGGAAGATATTTCCTTTTTCACCATAGCCCTCTATGGGCTTCCAAATATCCCTTTGCCAATTCCACAAGAACAGCCTTAGCGAAAGGCTTCTTGAAGGGAAAGATGTAACTCTGTGAGATGAATTAACAGAACACAGAGCAGTTTCTCAGAAAGCTTCTTTCCAGTTTTGAACGGAAGATATTTCCTTTTTCACCATAGCCCTCTATGGGCTTCCAAATATCCCTTTGCCAATTCCACAAGAACAGCCTTAGCGAAAGGCTTCTTGAAGGGAAAGATGTAACTCTGTGAGATGAATTAACAGAACACAGAGCAGTTTCTCAGAAAGCTTCTTTCCAGTTTTGAACGGAAGATATTTCCTTTTTCACCATAGCCCTCTATGGGCTTCCAAATATCCCTTTGCCAATTCCACAAGAACAGCCTTAGCGAAAGGCTTCTTGAAGGGAAAGATGTAACTCTGTGAGATGAATTAACAGAACACAGAGCAGTTTCTCAGAAAGCTTCTTTCCAGTTTTGAACGGAAGATATTTCCTTTTTCACCATAGCCCTCTATGGGCTTCCAAATATCCCTTTGCCAATTCCACAAGAACAGCCTTAGCGAAAGGCTTCTTGAAGGGAAAGATGTAACTCTGTGAGATGAATTAACAGAACACAGAGCAGTTTCTCAGAAAGCTTCTTTCCAGTTTTGAACGGAAGATATTTCCTTTTTCACCATAGCCCTCTATGGGCTTCCAAATATCCCTTTGCCAATTCCACAAGAACAGCCTTAGCGAAAGGCTTCTTGAAGGGAAAGATGTAACTCTGTGAGATGAATTAACAGAACACAGAGCAGTTTCTCAGAAAGCTTCTTTCCAGTTTTGAACGGAAGATATTTCCTTTTTCACCATAGCCCTCTATGGGCTTCCAAATATCCCTTTGCCAATTCCACAAGAACAGCCTTAGCGAAAGGCTTCTTGAAGGGAAAGATGTAACTCTGTGAGATGAATTAACAGAACACAGAGCAGTTTCTCAGAAAGCTTCTTTCCAGTTTTGAACGGAAGATATTTCCTTTTTCACCATAGCCCTCTATGGGCTTCCAAATATCCCTTTGCCAATTCCACAAGAACAGCCTTAGCGAAAGGCTTCTTGAAGGGAAAGATGTAACTCTGTGAGATGAATTAACAGAACACAGAGCAGTTTCTCAGAAAGCTTCTTTCCAGTTTTGAACGGAAGATATTTCCTTTTTCACCATAGCCCTCTATGGGCTTCCAAATATCCCTTTGCCAATTCCACAAGAACAGCCTTAGCGAAAGGCTTCTTGAAGGGAAAGATGTAACTCTGTGAGATGAATTAACAGAACACAGAGCAGTTTCTCAGAAAGCTTCTTTCCAGTTTTGAACGGAAGATATTTCCTTTTTCACCATAGCCCTCTATGGGCTTCCAAATATCCCTTTGCCAATTCCACAAGAACAGCCTTAGCGAAAGGCTTCTTGAAGGGAAAGATGTAACTCTGTGAGATGAATTAACAGAACACAGAGCAGTTTCTCAGAAAGCTTCTTTCCAGTTTTGAACGGAAGATATTTCCTTTTTCACCATAGCCCTCTATGGGCTTCCAAATATCCCTTTGCCAATTCCACAAGAACAGCCTTAGCGAAAGGCTTCTTGAAGGGAAAGATGTAACTCTGTGAGATGAATTAACAGAACACAGAGCAGTTTCTCAGAAAGCTTCTTTCCAGTTTTGAACGGAAGATATTTCCTTTTTCACCATAGCCCTCTATGGGCTTCCAAATATCCCTTTGCCAATTCCACAAGAACAGCCTTAGCGAAAGGCTTCTTGAAGGGAAAGATGTAACTCTGTGAGATGAATTAACAGAACACAGAGCAGTTTCTCAGAAAGCTTCTTTCCAGTTTTGAACGGAAGATATTTCCTTTTTCACCATAGCCCTCTATGGGCTTCCAAATATCCCTTTGCCAATTCCACAAGAACAGCCTTAGCGAAAGGCTTCTTGAAGGGAAAGATGTAACTCTGTGAGATGAATTAACAGAACACAGAGCAGTTTCTCAGAAAGCTTCTTTCCAGTTTTGAACGGAAGATATTTCCTTTTTCACCATAGCCCTCTATGGGCTTCCAAATATCCCTTTGCCAATTCCACAAGAACAGCCTTAGCGAAAGGCTTCTTGAAGGGAAAGATGTAACTCTGTGAGATGAATTAACAGAACACAGAGCAGTTTCTCAGAAAGCTTCTTTCCAGTTTTGAACGGAAGATATTTCCTTTTTCACCATAGCCCTCTATGGGCTTCCAAATATCCCTTTGCCAATTCCACAAGAACAGCCTTAGCGAAAGGCTTCTTGAAGGGAAAGATGTAACTCTGTGAGATGAATTAACAGAACACAGAGCAGTTTCTCAGAAAGCTTCTTTCCAGTTTTGAACGGAAGATATTTCCTTTTTCACCATAGCCCTCTATGGGCTTCCAAATATCCCTTTGCCAATTCCACAAGAACAGCCTTAGCGAAAGGCTTCTTGAAGGGAAAGATGTAACTCTGTGAGATGAATTAACAGAACACAGAGCAGTTTCTCAGAAAGCTTCTTTCCAGTTTTGAACGGAAGATATTTCCTTTTTCACCATAGCCCTCTATGGGCTTCCAAATATCCCTTTGCCAATTCCACAAGAACAGCCTTAGCGAAAGGCTTCTTGAAGGGAAAGATGTAACTCTGTGAGATGAATTAACAGAACACAGAGCAGTTTCTCAGAAAGCTTCTTTCCAGTTTTGAACGGAAGATATTTCCTTTTTCACCATAGCCCTCTATGGGCTTCCAAATATCCCTTTGCCAATTCCACAAGAACAGCCTTAGCGAAAGGCTTCTTGAAGGGAAAGATGTAACTCTGTGAGATGAATTAACAGAACACAGAGCAGTTTCTCAGAAAGCTTCTTTCCAGTTTTGAACGGAAGATATTTCCTTTTTCACCATAGCCCTCTATGGGCTTCCAAATATCCCTTTGCCAATTCCACAAGAACAGCCTTAGCGAAAGGCTTCTTGAAGGGAAAGATGTAACTCTGTGAGATGAATTAACAGAACACAGAGCAGTTTCTCAGAAAGCTTCTTTCCAGTTTTGAACGGAAGATATTTCCTTTTTCACCATAGCCCTCTATGGGCTTCCAAATATCCCTTTGCCAATTCCACAAGAACAGCCTTAGCGAAAGGCTTCTTGAAGGGAAAGATGTAACTCTGTGAGATGAATTAACAGAACACAGAGCAGTTTCTCAGAAAGCTTCTTTCCAGTTTTGAACGGAAGATATTTCCTTTTTCACCATAGCCCTCTATGGGCTTCCAAATATCCCTTTGCCAATTCCACAAGAACAGCCTTAGCGAAAGGCTTCTTGAAGGGAAAGATGTAACTCTGTGAGATGAATTAACAGAACACAGAGCAGTTTCTCAGAAAGCTTCTTTCCAGTTTTGAACGGAAGATATTTCCTTTTTCACCATAGCCCTCTATGGGCTTCCAAATATCCCTTTGCCAATTCCACAAGAACAGCCTTAGCGAAAGGCTTCTTGAAGGGAAAGATGTAACTCTGTGAGATGAATTAACAGAACACAGAGCAGTTTCTCAGAAAGCTTCTTTCCAGTTTTGAACGGAAGATATTTCCTTTTTCACCATAGCCCTCTATGGGCTTCCAAATATCCCTTTGCCAATTCCACAAGAACAGCCTTAGCGAAAGGCTTCTTGAAGGGAAAGATGTAACTCTGTGAGATGAATTAACAGAACACAGAGCAGTTTCTCAGAAAGCTTCTTTCCAGTTTTGAACGGAAGATATTTCCTTTTTCACCATAGCCCTCTATGGGCTTCCAAATATCCCTTTGCCAATTCCACAAGAACAGCCTTAGCGAAAGGCTTCTTGAAGGGAAAGATGTAACTCTGTGAGATGAATTAACAGAACACAGAGCAGTTTCTCAGAAAGCTTCTTTCCAGTTTTGAACGGAAGATATTTCCTTTTTCACCATAGCCCTCTATGGGCTTCCAAATATCCCTTTGCCAATTCCACAAGAACAGCCTTAGCGAAAGGCTTCTTGAAGGGAAAGATGTAACTCTGTGAGATGAATTAACAGAACACAGAGCAGTTTCTCAGAAAGCTTCTTTCCAGTTTTGAACGGAAGATATTTCCTTTTTCACCATAGCCCTCTATGGGCTTCCAAATATCCCTTTGCCAATTCCACAAGAACAGCCTTAGCGAAAGGCTTCTTGAAGGGAAAGATGTAACTCTGTGAGATGAATTAACAGAACACAGAGCAGTTTCTCAGAAAGCTTCTTTCCAGTTTTGAACGGAAGATATTTCCTTTTTCACCATAGCCCTCTATACAAGAACAGCCTTAGCGAAAGGCTTCTTGAAGGGAAAGATGTAACTCTGTGAGATGAATTAACAGAACACAGAGCAGTTTCTCAGAAAGCTTCTTTCCAGTTTTGAAAGGAAGATATTTCCTTTTTCACCATAGCCCTCTATGGGCTTCCAAATATCTCTTTGCCAATTCCACAAGAACAGCCTTAGCGAAAGGCTTCTTGAAGGGAAAGATGTAACTCTGTGAGATGAATTAACAGAACACAGAGCAGTTTCTCAGAAAGCTTCTTTCCAGTTTTGAACAGAAGATATTTCCTTTTTCACCATAGCCCTCTATGGGCTTCCAAATATCCCTTTGCGAATTCCACAAGAACAGCCTTAGTGAAAGGCTTCTTGAAGGGAAAGATATAACTCTGTGAGATGAATTAACAGAACACAGAGCAGTTTCTCAGAAAGCTTCTTTCCAGTTTTGAACGGAAGATATTTCCTTTTTCACCATAGCCCTCTATGGGCTTCCAAATATCCCTTTGCCAATTCCACAAGAACAGCCTTAGCGAAAGGCTTCTTGAAGGGAAAGATGTAACTCTGTGAGATGAATTAACAGAACACAGAGCAGTTTCTCAGAAAGCTTCTTTCCAGTTTTGAACGGAAGATATTTCCTTTTTCACCATAGCCCTCTATGGGCTTCCAAATATCCCTTTGCCAATTCCACAAGAACAGCCTTAGCGAAAGGCTTCTTGAAGGGAAAGATGTGACTCTGTGAGATGAATTAACAGAACACAGAGCAGTTTCTCAGAAAGCTTCTTTCCAGTTTTGAACGGAAGATATTTCCTTTTTCACCATAGCCCTCTATGGGCTTCCAAATATCCCTTTGCCAATTCCACAAGAACAGCCTTAGCGAAAGGCTTCTTGAAGGGAAAGATGTAACTCTGTGAGATGAATTAACAGAACACAGAGCAGTTTCTCAGAAAGCTTCTTTCCAGTTTTGAACGGAAGATATTTCCTTTTTCACCATAGCCCTCTATGGGCTTCCAAATATCCCTTTGCCAATTCCACAAGAACAGCCTTAGCGAAAGGCTTCTTGAAGGGAAAGATGTAACTCTGTGAGATGAATTAACAGAACACAGAGCAGTTTCTCAGAAAGCTTCTTTCCAGTTTTGAACGGAAGATATTTCCTTTTTCACCATAGCCCTCTATGGGCTTCCAAATATCCCTTTGCCAATTCCACAAGAACAGCCTTAGCGAAAGGCTTCTTGAAGGGAAAGATGTAACTCTGTGAGATGAATTAACAGAACACAGAGCAGTCTTCTCAGAAAGCTTCTTTCCAGTTTTGAACGGAAGATATTTCCTTTTTCACCATAGCCCTCTATGGGCTTCCAAATATCCCTTTGCCAATTCCACAAGAACAGCCTTAGCGAAAGGCTTCTTGAAGGGAAAGATGTAACTCTGTGAGATGAATTAACAGAACACAGAGCAGTTTCTCAGAAAGCTTCTTTCCAGTTTTGAACGGAAGATATTTCCTTTTTCACCATAGCCCTCTATGGGCTTCCAAATATCCCTTTGCCAATTCCACAAGAACAGCCTTAGCGAAAGGCTTCTTGAAGGGAAAAGATGTAACTCTGTGAGATGAATTAACAGAACACAGAGCAGTTTCTCAGAAAGCTTCTTTCCAGTTTTGAACGGAAGATATTTCCTTTTTCACCATAGCCCTCTATGGGCTTCCAAATATCCCTTTGCCAATTCCACAAGAACAGCCTTAGCGAAAGGCTTCTTGAAGGGAAAGATGTAACTCTGTGAGATGAATTAACAGAACACAGAGCAGTTTCTCAGAAAGCTTCTTTCCAGTTTTGAACGGAAGATATTTCCTTTTTCACCATAGCCCTCTATGGGCTTCCAAATATCCCTTTGCCAATTCCACAAGAACAGCCTTAGCGAAAGGCTTCTTGAAGGGAAAGATGTAACTCTGTGAGATGAATTAACAGAACACAGAGCAGTTTCTCAGAAAGCTTCTTTCCAGTTTTGAACGGAAGATATTTCCTTTTTCACCATAGCCCTCTATGGGCTTCCAAATATCCCTTTGCCAATTCCACAAGAACAGCCTTAGCGAAAGGCTTCTTGAAGGGAAAGATGTAACTCTGTGAGATGAATTAACAGAACACAGAGCAGTTTCTCAGAAAGCTTCTTTCCAGTTTTGAACGGAAGATATTTCCTTTTTCACCATAGCCCTCTATGGGCTTCCAAATATCCCTTTGCCAATTCCACAAGGAACAGCCTTAGCGAAAGGCTTCTTGAAGGGAAAGATGTAACTCTGTGAGATGAATTAACAGAACACAGAGCAGTTTCTCAGAAAGCTTCTTTCCAGTTTTGAACGGAAGATATTTCCTTTTTCACCATAGCCCTCTATGGGCTTCCAAATATCCCTTTGCCAATTCCACAAGAACAGCCTTAGCGAAAGGCTTCTTGAAGGGAAAGATGTAACTCTGTGAGATGAATTAACAGAACACAGAGCAGTTTCTCAGAAAGCTTCTTTTCCAGTTTTGAACGGAAGATATTTCCTTTTTCACCATAGCCCTCTATGGGCTTTCCAAATATCCCTTTGCCCAATTCCACAAGAACAGCCTTAGCGAAAGGCCTTCTTGAAGGGAAAGATGTAACTCTGTGAGATGAATTAACAGAACACAGAGCAGTTTCTCAGAAAGCTTCTTTCCAGTTTCTGAACGGAAGATATTTCCTTTTTCACCATAGCCCTCTATGGGCTTCCAAATATCCCTTTGCCAATTCCACAAGAACAGCCTTAGCGAAAGGCTTCTTGAAGGGAAAGATGTAACTCTGTGAGATGAATTAACAGAACACTGAGCAGTTTCTCAGAAAGCTTCTTTCCAGTTTTGAACGGAAGATATTTCCTTTTTCACCATAGCCCCTCTATGGGCTTCCAAATATCCCTTTGCCAATTCCACAAGAACAGCCTTAGCGAAAGGCTTCTTGAAGGGAAAGATGTAACTCTGTGACGATGAATTAACAGAACACAGAGCAGTTTCTCAGAAAGCTTCTTTCCAGTTTTGAACGGAAGATATTTCCTTTTTCACCATAGCCCTCTATGGGCTTCCAAATATCCCCTTTGCCAATTCCACAAGAACAGCCTTAGCGAAAAGGCTTCTTGAAGGGAAAGATGTAACTCTGTGAGATGAATTAACAGAACACAGAGCAGTTTCTCAGAAAGATTCTTTCCAGTTTTGAACGGAAGATATTTCCTTTTTCACCATAGCCCTCTATGGGCTTCCAAATATCCCTTTGCCAATTCCACAAGAACAGCCTTAGCGAAAGGCTTCTTGAAGGGAAAAGATGTAACTCTGTGAGATGAATTAACAGAACACAGAGCAGTTTCTCAGAAAGCTTCTTTCCAGTTTTGAACGGAAGATATTTCCTTTTTCACCATAGCCCTCTATGGGCTTCCAAAATATCCCTTTGCCAATTCCACAAGAACAGCCTTAGCGAAAGGCTTCTTGAAGGGAAAGATGTAACTCTGTGAGATGAATTAACAGAACACAGAGCAGTTTCTCAGAAAGCTTCTTTCCAGTTTTGAACGGAAGATATTTCCTTTTTCACCATAGCCCTCTATGGGCTTCCAAATATCCCCTTTGCCAATTCCACAAGAACAGCCTTAGCGAAAGGCTTCTTGAAGGGAAAGATGTAACTCTGTGAGATGAATTAAGCAGAACACAGAGCAGTTTCTCAGAAAGCTTCTTTCCAGTTTTGAACGGAAGATATTTCCTTTTTCACCATAGCCCTCTATGGGCTTCCAAATATCCCTTTGCCAATTCCACAAGAACAGCCTTAGCGAAAGGCTTCTTGAAGGGAAAGATGTAACTCTGTGAGATGAATTAACAGCAACACAGAGCAGTTTCTCAGAAAGCTTCTTTCCAGTTTTGAACGGAAGATATTTCCTTTTTCACCATAGCCCTCTATGGGCTTCCAAATATCCCTTTGCCAATTCCACAAGAACAGCCTTAGCGAAAGGCTTCTTGAAGGGAAAGATGTAACTCTGTGAGATGAATTAACAGAACACAGAGCAGTTTCTCAGAAAGCTTCTTTCCAGTTTTGAACGGAAGATATTTCCTTTTTCACCAGTAGCCCTCTATGGGCTTCCAAATATCCCTTTGCCAATTCCACAAGAACAGCCTTAGCGAAAGGCTTCTTGAAGGGAAAGATGTAACTCTGTGAGATGAATTAACAGAACACAGAGCAGTTTCTCAGAAAGCTTCTTTCCAGTTTTGAACGGAAGATATTTCCTTTTTCACCATAGCCCTCTATGGGCTTCCAAATATCCCTTTGCCAATTCCACAAGAACAGCCTTAGCGAAAGGCTTCTTGAAGGGAAAGATGTAACTCTGTGAGATGAATTAACAGAACACAGAGCAGTTTTCTCAGAAAGCTTCTTTCCAGTTTTGAACGGAAGATATTTCCTTTTTCACCATAGCCCTCTATGGGCTTCCAAATATCCCTTTGCCAATTCCACAAGAACAGCCTTAGCGAAAGGCTTCTTGAAGGGAAAGATGTAACTCTGTGAGATGAATTAACAGAACACAGAGCAGTTTCTCAGAAAGCTTCTTTCCAGTTTTGAACGGAAGATATTTCCTTTTTCACCATAGCCCTCTATGGCTTCCCAAATATCCCTTTGCCAATTCCACAAGAACAGCCTTAGCGAAAGGCTTCTTGAAGGGAAAGATGTAACTCTGTGAGATGAATTCACAGAACACAGAGCAGTTTCTCAGAAAGCTTCTTTCCAGTTTTGAACGGAAGATATTTCCTTTTTCACCATAGCCCTCTATGGGCTTCCAAATATCCCTTTGCCAATTCCACAAGAACAGCCTTAGCGAAAGGCTTCTTGAAGGGAAAGATGTAACTCTGTGAGATGAATTAACAGAACACAGAGCAGTTTCTCAGAAAGCTTCTTTCCAGTTTTGAACGGAAGATATTTCCTTTTTCACCATAGCCCTCTATGGGCTTCCAAATATCCCTTTGCCAATTCCACAAGAACAGCCTTAGCGAAAGGCTTCTTGAAGGGAAAGATGTAACTCTGTGAGATGAATTAACAGAACACAGAGCAGTTTCTCAGAAAGCTTCTTTCCAGTTTTGAACGGAAGATATTTCCTTTTTCACCATAGCCCTCTATGGGCTTCCAAATATCCCTTTGCCAATTCCACAAGAACAGCCTTAGCGAAAGGCTTCTTGAAGGGAAAGATGTAACTCTGTGAGATGAATTAACAGAACACAGAGCAGTTTCTCAGAAAGCTTCTTTCCAGTTTTGAACGGAAGATATTTCCTTTTTCACCATAGCCCTCTATGGGCTTTCCAAATATCCCTTTGCCAATTCCACAAGAACAGCCTTAGCGAAAGGCTTCTTGAAGGGAAAGATGTAGACTCTGTGAGATGAATTAACAGAACACAGAGCAGTTTCTCAGAAAGCTTCTTTCCAGTTTTGAACGGGAAGATATTTCCTTTTTCACCATAGCCCTCTATGGGCTTCCAAATATCCCTTTGCCAATTCCACAAGAACAGCCTTAGCGAAAAGGCTTCTTGAAGGGAAAGATGTAGCTCTGTGAGATGAATTAACAGAACACAGAGCAGTTTCTCAGAAAGCTTCTTTCCAGTTTTGAACGGAAGATATTTCCTTTTTCACCATAGCCCTCTATGGGCTTCCAAATATCCCTTTGCCAATTCCACAAGAACAGCCTTAGCGAAAGGCTTCTTGAAGGGAAAGATGTAAGCTCTGTGAGATGAATTAACAGAACACAGAGCAGTTTTCTCAGAAAGCTTCTTTCCAGTTTTGAACGGAAGATATTTCCTTTTTCACCATAGCCCTCTATGGGCTTCCAAATATCCCTTTGCCAATTCCACAAGAACAGCCTTAGCGAAAGGCTTCTTGAAGGGAAAGATGTAACTCTGTGAGATGAATTAACAGAACACAGAGCAGTTTCTCAGAAAGCTTCTTTCCAGTTTTGAAACGGAAGATATTTCCTTTTTTCACCATAGCCCTCTATGGGCTTCCAAATATCCTCTTTGCAATTCCACAAGAACAGCCTTAGCGAAAGGCTTCTTGAAGGGAAAGATGTAACTCTGTGAGATGAATTAACAGAACAGAGAGCAGTTTCTCAGAAAGCTTCTTTCCAGTTTTGAACAGGAAGATATTTCCTTTTTCACCATAGCCCTCTATGGGCTTCCAAATATCCCTTTGCGCAATTCCACAAGAACAGCCTTAGTGAAAGGCTTCTTGAAGGGAAAGATAGTAACTCTGTGAGATGAATTAACAGAACACAGAGCAGTTTCTCAGAAAGCTTCTTTCCAGTTTTGAACGGAAGATATTTCCTTTTTCCACCATAGCCCTCTATGGGCTTCCAAATATCCCTTTGCCAATTCCACAAGAACAGCCTTAGCGAAAGGCTTCTTGAAGGGAAAAGATGTAACTCTGTGAGATGAATTAACAGAACACAGAGCAGTTTCTCAGAAAGCTTCTTTCCAGTTTTGAACGGAAGATATTTCCTTTTTCACCATAGCCCTCTATGGGCTTCCAAATATCCCTTTGCCAATTCCACAAGAACAGCCTTAGCGAAAGGCTTCTTGAAGGGAAAGATGTAACTCTGTGAGATGAATTAACAGAACACAGAGCAGTTTCTCAGAAAGCTTCTTTCCAGTTTTGAACGGAAGATATTTCCTTTTTCACCATAGCCCTCTATGGGCTTCCAAATATCCCTTTGCCAATTCCACAAGAACAGCCTTAGCGAAAGGCTTCTTGAAGGGAAAGATGTAACTCTGTGAGATGAATTAACAGAACACAGAGCAGTTTCTCAGAAAGCTTCTTTCCAGTTTTGAACGGAAGATATTTCCTTTTTCACCATAGCCCTCTATGGGCTTCCAAATATCCCTTTGCCAATTCCACAAGAACAGCCTTAGCGAAAGGCTTCTTGAAGGGAAAAGATGTAACTCTGTGAGATGAATTAACAGAACACAGAGCAGTTTCTCAGAAAGCTTCTTTCCAGTTTTGAACGGAAGATATTTCCTTTTTCACCATAGCCCTCTATGGGCTTCCAAATATCCCTTTGCCAATTCCACAAGAACAGCCTTAGCGAAAGGCTTCTTGAAGGGAAAGATGTAACTCTGTGAGATGAATTAACAGAACACAGAGCAGTTTCTCAGAAAGCTTCTTTCCAGTTTTGAACGGAAGATATTTCCTTTTTCACCATAGCCCTCTATGGGCTTCCAAATATCCCCTTTGCCAATTCCACAAGAACAGCCTTAGCGAAAGGCTTCTTGAAGGGAAAGATGTAACTCTGTGAGATGAATTAACAGAACACAGAGCAGTTTCTCAGAAAGCTTCTTTCCAGTTTTGAACGGAAGATATTTCCTTTTTCACCATAGCCCTCTATGGCGCTTCCAAATATCCCTTTGCCAATTCCACAAGAACAGCCTTAGCGAAAGGCTTCTTGAAGGGAAAGATGTAACTCTGTGAGATGAATTAACAGAACACAGAGCAGTTTCTCAGAAAGCTTCTTTCCAGTTTTGAACAGGAAGATATTTCCCTTTTTCACCATAGCCCTCTATGGGCTTCCAAATATCCCTTTGCCAATTCCACAAGAACAGCCTTAGCGAAAGGCTTCTTGAAGGGAAAAGATGTAACTCTGTGAGATGAATTAACAGAACACAGAGCAGTTTCTCAGAAAGCTTCTTTCCAGTTTTGAACAGGAAGATATTTCCTTTTTCACCATAGCCCTCTATGGGCTTCCAAATATCCTCTTTGCCAATTCCACAAGAACAGCCTTAGCGAAAGGCTTCTTGAAGGGAAAGATGTAACTCTGTGAGATGAATTAACAGAACACAGAGCAGTTTCTAACAGAACACAGAGCAGTTTCTCAGAAAGCTTCTTTCCAGTTTTGAACGGAAGATATTTCCTTTTTCACCATAGCCCTCTATGGGCTTCCAAATATCCCTTTGCCAATTCCACAAGAACAGCCTTAGCGAAAGGCTTCTTGAAGGGAAAGATGTAACTCTGTGAGATGAATTAACAGAACACAGAGCAGTTTCTCAGAAAGCTTCTTTCCAGTTTTGAACGGAAGATATTTCCTTTTTCACCATAGCCCTCTATGGGCTTCCAAATATCCCTTTGCCAATTCCACAAGAACAGCCTTAGCGAAAGGCTTCTTGAAGGGAAAGATGTAACTCTGTGAGATGAATTAACAGAACACAGAGCAGTTTCTCAGAAAGCTTCTTTCCAGTTTTGAACGGAAGATATTTCCTTTTTCACCATAGCCCTCTATGGGCTTCCAAATATCCCTTTGCCAATTCCACAAGAACAGCCTTAGCGAAAGGCTTCTTGAAGGGAAAGATGTAACTCTGTGAGATGAATTAACAGAACACAGAGCAGTTTCTCAGAAAGCTTCTTTCCAGTTTTGAACGGAAGATATTTCCTTTTTCACCATAGCCCTCTATGGGCTTCCAAATATCCCTTTGCCAATTCCACAAGAACAGCCTTAGCGAAAGGCTTCTTGAAGGGAAAGATGTAACTCTGTGAGATGAATTAACAGAACACAGAGCAGTTTCTCAGAAAGCTTCTTTCCAGTTTTGAACGGAAGATATTTCCTTTTTCACCATAGCCCTCTATGGGCTTCCAAATATCCCTTTGCCAATTCCACAAGAACAGCCTTAGCGAAAGGCTTCTTGAAGGGAAAGATGTAACTCTGTGAGATGAATTAACAGAACACAGAGCAGTTTCTCAGAAAGCTTCTTTCCAGTTTTGAACGGAAGATATTTCCTTTTTCACCATAGCCCTCTATGGGCTTCCAAATATCCCTTTGCCAATTCCACAAGAACAGCCTTAGCGAAAGGCTTCTTGAAGGGAAAGATGTAACTCTGTGAGATGAATTAACAGAACACAGAGCAGTTTCTCAGAAAGCTTCTTTCCAGTTTTGAACGGAAGATATTTCCTTTTTCACCATAGCCCTCTATGGGCTTCCAAATATCCCTTTGCCAATTCCACAAGAACAGCCTTAGCGAAAGGCTTCTTGAAGGGAAAGATGTAACTCTGTGAGATGAATTAACAGAACACAGAGCAGTTTCTCAGAAAGCTTCTTTCCAGTTTTGAACGGAAGATATTTCCTTTTTCACCATAGCCCTCTATGGGCTTCCAAATATCCCTTTGCCAATTCCACAAGAACAGCCTTAGCGAAAGGCTTCTTGAAGGGAAAGATGTAACTCTGTGAGATGAATTAACAGAACACAGAGCAGTTTCTCAGAAAGCTTCTTTCCAGTTTTGAACGGAAGATATTTCCTTTTTCACCATAGCCCTCTATGGGCTTCCAAATATCCCTTTGCCAATTCCACAAGAACAGCCTTAGCGAAAGGCTTCTTGAAGGGAAAGATGTAACTCTGTGAGATGAATTAACAGAACACAGAGCAGTTTCTCAGAAAGCTTCTTTCCAGTTTTGAACGGAAGATATTTCCTTTTTCACCATAGCCCTCTATGGGCTTCCAAATATCCCTTTGCCAATTCCACAAGAACAGCCTTAGCGAAAGGCTTCTTGAAGGGAAAGATGTAACTCTGTGAGATGAATTAACAGAACACAGAGCAGTTTCTCAGAAAGCTTCTTTCCAGTTTTGAACGGAAGATATTTCCTTTTTCACCATAGCCCTCTATGGGCTTCCAAATATCCCTTTGCCAATTCCACAAGAACAGCCTTAGCGAAAGGCTTCTTGAAGGGAAAGATGTAACTCTGTGAGATGAATTAACAGAACACAGAGCAGTTTCTCAGAAAGCTTCTTTCCAGTTTTGAACGGAAGATATTTCCTTTTTCACCATAGCCCTCTATGGGCTTCCAAATATCCCTTTGCCAATTCCACAAGAACAGCCTTAGCGAAAGGCTTCTTGAAGGGAAAGATGTAACTCTGTGAGATGAATTAACAGAACACAGAGCAGTTTCTCAGAAAGCTTCTTTCCAGTTTTGAACGGAAGATATTTCCTTTTTCACCATAGCCCTCTATGGGCTTCCAAATATCCCTTTGCCAATTCCACAAGAACAGCCTTAGCGAAAGGCTTCTTGAAGGGAAAGATGTAACTCTGTGAGATGAATTAACAGAACACAGAGCAGTTTCTCAGAAAGCTTCTTTCCAGTTTTGAACGGAAGATATTTCCTTTTTCACCATAGCCCTCTATGGGCTTCCAAATATCCCTTTGCCAATTCCACAAGAACAGCCTTAGCGAAAGGCTTCTTGAAGGGAAAGATGTAACTCTGTGAGATGAATTAACAGAACACAGAGCAGTTTCTCAGAAAGCTTCTTTCCAGTTTTGAACGGAAGATATTTCCTTTTTCACCATAGCCCTCTATGGGCTTCCAAATATCCCTTTGCCAATTCCACAAGAACAGCCTTAGCGAAAGGCTTCTTGAAGGGAAAGATGTAACTCTGTGAGATGAATTAACAGAACACAGAGCAGTTTCTCAGAAAGCTTCTTTCCAGTTTTGAACGGAAGATATTTCCTTTTTCACCATAGCCCTCTATGGGCTTCCAAATATCCCTTTGCCAATTCCACAAGAACAGCCTTAGCGAAAGGCTTCTTGAAGGGAAAGATGTAACTCTGTGAGATGAATTAACAGAACACAGAGCAGTTTCTCAGAAAGCTTCTTTCCAGTTTTGAACGGAAGATATTTCCTTTTTCACCATAGCCCTCTATGGGCTTCCAAATATCCCTTTGCCAATTCCACAAGAACAGCCTTAGCGAAAGGCTTCTTGAAGGGAAAGATGTAACTCTGTGAGATGAATTAACAGAACACAGAGCAGTTTCTCAGAAAGCTTCTTTCCAGTTTTGAACGGAAGATATTTCCTTTTTCACCATAGCCCTCTATGGGCTTCCAAATATCCCTTTGCCAATTCCACAAGAACAGCCTTAGCGAAAGGCTTCTTGAAGGGAAAGATGTAACTCTGTGAGATGAATTAACAGAACACAGAGCAGTTTCTCAGAAAGCTTCTTTCCAGTTTTGAACGGAAGATATTTCCTTTTTCACCATAGCCCTCTATGGGCTTCCAAATATCCCTTTGCCAATTCCACAAGAACAGCCTTAGCGAAAGGCTTCTTGAAGGGAAAGATGTAACTCTGTGAGATGAATTAACAGAACACAGAGCAGTTTCTCAGAAAGCTTCTTTCCAGTTTTGAACGGAAGATATTTCCTTTTTCACCATAGCCCTCTATGGGCTTCCAAATATCCCTTTGCCAATTCCACAAGAACAGCCTTAGCGAAAGGCTTCTTGAAGGGAAAGATGTAACTCTGTGAGATGAATTAACAGAACACAGAGCAGTTTCTCAGAAAGCTTCTTTCCAGTTTTGAACGGAAGATATTTCCTTTTTCACCATAGCCCTCTATGGGCTTCCAAATATCCCTTTGCCAATTCCACAAGAACAGCCTTAGCGAAAGGCTTCTTGAAGGGAAAGATGTAACTCTGTGAGATGAATTAACAGAACACAGAGCAGTTTCTCAGAAAGCTTCTTTCCAGTTTTGAACGGAAGATATTTCCTTTTTCACCATAGCCCTCTATGGGCTTCCAAATATCCCTTTGCCAATTCCACAAGAACAGCCTTAGCGAAAGGCTTCTTGAAGGGAAAGATGTAACTCTGTGAGATGAATTAACAGAACACAGAGCAGTTTCTCAGAAAGCTTCTTTCCAGTTTTGAACGGAAGATATTTCCTTTTTCACCATAGCCCTCTATGGGCTTCCAAATATCCCTTTGCCAATTCCACAAGAACAGCCTTAGCGAAAGGCTTCTTGAAGGGAAAGATGTAACTCTGTGAGATGAATTAACAGAACACAGAGCAGTTTCTCAGAAAGCTTCTTTCCAGTTTTGAACGGAAGATATTTCCTTTTTCACCATAGCCCTCTATGGGCTTCCAAATATCCCTTTGCCAATTCCACAAGAACAGCCTTAGCGAAAGGCTTCTTGAAGGGAAAGATGTAACTCTGTGAGATGAATTAACAGAACACAGAGCAGTTTCTCAGAAAGCTTCTTTCCAGTTTTGAACGGAAGATATTTCCTTTTTCACCATAGCCCTCTATGGGCTTCCAAATATCCCTTTGCCAATTCCACAAGAACAGCCTTAGCGAAAGGCTTCTTGAAGGGAAAGATGTAACTCTGTGAGATGAATTAACAGAACACAGAGCAGTTTCTCAGAAAGCTTCTTTCCAGTTTTGAACGGAAGATATTTCCTTTTTCACCATAGCCCTCTATGGGCTTCCAAATATCCCTTTGCCAATTCCACAAGAACAGCCTTAGCGAAAGGCTTCTTGAAGGGAAAGATGATAACTCTGTGAGATGAATTAACAGAACACAGAGCAGTTTCTCAGAAAGCTTCTTTCCAGTTTTGAACGGAAGATATTTCCTTTTTCACCATAGCCCTCTATGGGCTTCCAAATATCCCTTTGCCAATTCCACAAGAACAGCCTTAGCGAAAGGCTTCTTGAAGGGAAAGATGTAACTCTGTGAGATGAATTAACAGAACACAGAGCAGTTTCTCAGAAAGCTTCTTTCCAGTTTTGAACGGAAGATATTTCCTTTTTCACCATAGCCCTCTATGGGCTTCCAAATATCCCTTTGCCAATTCCACAAGAACAGCCTTAGCGAAAGGCTTCTTGAAGGGAAAGATGTAACTCTGTGAGATGAATTAACAGAACACAGAGCAGTTTCTCAGAAAGCTTCTTTCCAGTTTTGAACGGAAGATATTTCCTTTTTCACCATAGCCCTCTATGGGCTTCCAAATATCCCTTTGCCAATTCCACAAGAACAGCCTTAGCGAAAGGCTTCTTGAAGGGAAAGATGTAACTCTGTGAGATGAATTAACAGAACACAGAGCAGTTTCTCAGAAAGCTTCTTTCCAGTTTTGAACGGAAGATATTTCCTTTTTCACCATAGCCCTCTATGGGCTTCCAAATATCCCTTTGCCAATTCCACAAGAACAGCCTTAGCGAAAGGCTTCTTGAAGGGAAAGATGTAACTCTGTGAGATGAATTAACAGAACACAGAGCAGTTTCTCAGAAAGCTTCTTTCCAGTTTTGAACGGAAGATATTTCCTTTTTCACCATAGCCCTCTATGGGCTTCCAAATATCCCTTTGCCAATTCCACAAGAACAGCCTTAGCGAAAGGCTTCTTGAAGGGAAAGATGTAACTCTGTGAGATGAATTAACAGAACACAGAGCAGTTTCTCAGAAAGCTTCTTTCCAGTTTTGAACGGAAGATATTTCCTTTTTCACCATAGCCCTCTATGGGCTTCCAAATATCCCTTTGCCAATTCCACAAGAACAGCCTTAGCGAAAGGCTTCTTGAAGGGAAAGATGTAACTCTGTGAGATGAATTAACAGAACACAGAGCAGTTTCTCAGAAAGCTTCTTTCCAGTTTTGAACGGAAGATATTTCCTTTTTCACCATAGCCCTCTATGGGCTTCCAAATATCCCTTTGCCAATTCCACAAGAACAGCCTTAGCGAAAGGCTTCTTGAAGGGAAAGATGTAACTCTGTGAGATGAATTAACAGAACACAGAGCAGTTTCTCAGAAAGCTTCTTTCCAGTTTTGAACGGAAGATATTTCCTTTTTCACCATAGCCCTCTATGGGCTTCCAAATATCCCTTTGCCAATTCCACAAGAACAGCCTTAGCGAAAGGCTTCTTGAAGGGAAAGATGTAACTCTGTGAGATGAATTAACAGAACACAGAGCAGTTTCTCAGAAAGCTTCTTTCCAGTTTTGAACGGAAGATATTTCCTTTTTCACCATAGCCCTCTATGGGCTTCCAAATATCCCTTTGCCAATTCCACAAGAACAGCCTTAGCGAAAGGCTTCTTGAAGGGAAAGATGTAACTCTGTGAGATGAATTAACAGAACACAGAGCAGTTTCTCAGAAAGCTTCTTTCCAGTTTTGAACGGAAGATATTTCCTTTTTCACCATAGCCCTCTATGGGCTTCCAAATATCCCTTTGCCAATTCCACAAGAACAGCCTTAGCGAAAGGCTTCTTGAAGGGAAAGATGTAACTCTGTGAGATGAATTAACAGAACACAGAGCAGTTTCTCAGAAAGCTTCTTTCCAGTTTTGAACGGAAGATATTTCCTTTTTCACCATAGCCCTCTATGGGCTTCCAAATATCCCTTTGCCAATTCCACAAGAACAGCCTTAGCGAAAGGCTTCTTGAAGGGAAAGATGTAACTCTGTGAGATGAATTAACAGAACACAGAGCAGTTTCTCAGAAAGCTTCTTTCCAGTTTTGAACGGAAGATATTTCCTTTTTCACCATAGCCCTCTATGGGCTTCCAAATATCCCTTTGCCAATTCCACAAGAACAGCCTTAGCGAAAGGCTTCTTGAAGGGAAAGATGTAACTCTGTGAGATGAATTAACAGAACACAGAGCAGTTTCTCAGAAAGCTTCTTTCCAGTTTTGAACGGAAGATATTTCCTTTTTCACCATAGCCCTCTATGGGCTTCCAAATATCCCTTTGCCAATTCCACAAGAACAGCCTTAGCGAAAGGCTTCTTGAAGGGAAAGATGTAACTCTGTGAGATGAATTAACAGAACACAGAGCAGTTTCTCAGAAAGCTTCTTTCCAGTTTTGAACGGAAGATATTTCCTTTTTCACCATAGCCCTCTATGGGCTTCCAAATATCCCTTTGCCAATTCCACAAGAACAGCCTTAGCGAAAGGCTTCTTGAAGGGAAAGATGTAACTCTGTGAGATGAATTAACAGAACACAGAGCAGTTTCTCAGAAAGCTTCTTTCCAGTTTTGAACGGAAGATATTTCCTTTTTCACCATAGCCCTCTATGGGCTTCCAAATATCCCTTTGCCAATTCCACAAGAACAGCCTTAGCGAAAGGCTTCTTGAAGGGAAAGATGTAACTCTGTGAGATGAATTAACAGAACACAGAGCAGTTTCTCAGAAAGCTTCTTTCCAGTTTTGAACGGAAGATATTTCCTTTTTCACCATAGCCCTCTATGGGCTTCCAAATATCCCTTTGCCAATTCCACAAGAACAGCCTTAGCGAAAGGCTTCTTGAAGGGAAAGATGTAACTCTGTGAGATGAATTAACAGAACACAGAGCAGTTTCTCAGAAAGCTTCTTTCCAGTTTTGAACGGAAGATATTTCCTTTTTCACCATAGCCCTCTATGGGCTTCCAAATATCCCTTTGCCAATTCCACAAGAACAGCCTTAGCGAAAGGCTTCTTGAAGGGAAAGATGTAACTCTGTGAGATGAATTAACAGAACACAGAGCAGTTTCTCAGAAAGCTTCTTTCCAGTTTTGAACGGAAGATATTTCCTTTTTCACCATAGCCCTCTATGGGCTTCCAAATATCCCTTTGCCAATTCCACAAGAACAGCCTTAGCGAAAGGCTTCTTGAAGGGAAAGATGTAACTCTGTGAGATGAATTAACAGAACACAGAGCAGTTTCTCAGAAAGCTTCTTTCCAGTTTTGAACGGAAGATATTTCCTTTTTCACCATAGCCCTCTATGGGCTTCCAAATATCCCTTTGCCAATTCCACAAGAACAGCCTTAGCGAAAGGCTTCTTGAAGGGAAAGATGTAACTCTGTGAGATGAATTAACAGAACACAGAGCAGTTTCTCAGAAAGCTTCTTTCCAGTTTTGAACGGAAGATATTTCCTTTTTCACCATAGCCCTCTATGGGCTTCCAAATATCCCTTTGCCAATTCCACAAGAACAGCCTTAGCGAAAGGCTTCTTGAAGGGAAAGATGTAACTCTGTGAGATGAATTAACAGAACACAGAGCAGTTTCTCAGAAAGCTTCTTTCCAGTTTTGAACGGAAGATATTTCCTTTTTCACCATAGCCCTCTATGGGCTTCCAAATATCCCTTTGCCAATTCCACAAGAACAGCCTTAGCGAAAGGCTTCTTGAAGGGAAAGATGTAACTCTGTGAGATGAATTAACAGAACACAGAGCAGTTTCTCAGAAAGCTTCTTTCCAGTTTTGAACGGAAGATATTTCCTTTTTCACCATAGCCCTCTATGGGCTTCCAAATATCCCTTTGCCAATTCCACAAGAACAGCCTTAGCGAAAGGCTTCTTGAAGGGAAAGATGTAACTCTGTGAGATGAATTAACAGAACACAGAGCAGTTTCTCAGAAAGCTTCTTTCCAGTTTTGAACGGAAGATATTTCCTTTTTCACCATAGCCCTCTATGGGCTTCCAAATATCCCTTTGCCAATTCCACAAGAACAGCCTTAGCGAAAGGCTTCTTGAAGGGAAAGATGTAACTCTGTGAGATGAATTAACAGAACACAGAGCAGTTTCTCAGAAAGCTTCTTTCCAGTTTTGAACGGAAGATATTTCCTTTTTCACCATAGCCCTCTATGGGCTTCCAAATATCCCTTTGCCAATTCCACAAGAACAGCCTTAGCGAAAGGCTTCTTGAAGGGAAAGATGTAACTCTGTGAGATGAATTAACAGAACACAGAGCAGTTTCTCAGAAAGCTTCTTTCCAGTTTTGAACGGAAGATATTTCCTTTTTCACCATAGCCCTCTATGGGCTTCCAAATATCCCTTTGCCAATTCCACAAGAACAGCCTTAGCGAAAGGCTTCTTGAAGGGAAAGATGTAACTCTGTGAGATGAATTAACAGAACACAGAGCAGTTTCTCAGAAAGCTTCTTTCCAGTTTTGAACGGAAGATATTTCCTTTTTCACCATAGCCCTCTATGGGCTTCCAAATATCCCTTTGCCAATTCCACAAGAACAGCCTTAGCGAAAGGCTTCTTGAAGGGAAAGATGTAACTCTGTGAGATGAATTAACAGAACACAGAGCAGTTTCTCAGAAAGCTTCTTTCCAGTTTTGAACGGAAGATATTTCCTTTTTCACCATAGCCCTCTATGGGCTTCCAAATATCCCTTTGCCAATTCCACAAGAACAGCCTTAGCGAAAGGCTTCTTGAAGGGAAAGATGTAACTCTGTGAGATGAATTAACAGAACACAGAGCAGTTTCTCAGAAAGCTTCTTTCCAGTTTTGAACGGAAGATATTTCCTTTTTCACCATAGCCCTCTATGGGCTTCCAAATATCCCTTTGCCAATTCCACAAGAACAGCCTTAGCGAAAGGCTTCTTGAAGGGAAAGATGTAACTCTGTGAGATGAATTAACAGAACACAGAGCAGTTTCTCAGAAAGCTTCTTTCCAGTTTTGAACGGAAGATATTTCCTTTTTCACCATAGCCCTCTATGGGCTTCCAAATATCCCTTTGCCAATTCCACAAGAACAGCCTTAGCGAAAGGCTTCTTGAAGGGAAAGATGTAACTCTGTGAGATGAATTAACAGAACACAGAGCAGTTTCTCAGAAAGCTTCTTTCCAGTTTTGAACGGAAGATATTTCCTTTTTCACCATAGCCCTCTATGGGCTTCCAAATATCCCTTTGCCAATTCCACAAGAACAGCCTTAGCGAAAGGCTTCTTGAAGGGAAAGATGTAACTCTGTGAGATGAATTAACAGAACACAGAGCAGTTTCTCAGAAAGCTTCTTTCCAGTTTTGAACGGAAGATATTTCCTTTTTCACCATAGCCCTCTATGGGCTTCCAAATATCCCTTTGCCAATTCCACAAGAACAGCCTTAGCGAAAGGCTTCTTGAAGGGAAAGATGTAACTCTGTGAGATGAATTAACAGAACACAGAGCAGTTTCTCAGAAAGCTTCTTTCCAGTTTTGAACGGAAGATATTTCCTTTTTCACCATAGCCCTCTATGGGCTTCCAAATATCCCTTTGCCAATTCCACAAGAACAGCCTTAGCGAAAGGCTTCTTGAAGGGAAAGATGTAACTCTGTGAGATGAATTAACAGAACACAGAGCAGTTTCTCAGAAAGCTTCTTTCCAGTTTTGAACGGAAGATATTTCCTTTTTCACCATAGCCCTCTATGGGCTTCCAAATATCCCTTTGCCAATTCCACAAGAACAGCCTTAGCGAAAGGCTTCTTGAAGGGAAAGATGTAACTCTGTGAGATGAATTAACAGAACACAGAGCAGTTTCTCAGAAAGCTTCTTTCCAGTTTTGAACGGAAGATATTTCCTTTTTCACCATAGCCCTCTATGGGCTTCCAAATATCCCTTTGCCAATTCCACAAGAACAGCCTTAGCGAAAGGCTTCTTGAAGGGAAAGATGTAACTCTGTGAGATGAATTAACAGAACACAGAGCAGTTTCTCAGAAAGCTTCTTTCCAGTTTTGAACGGAAGATATTTCCTTTTTCACCATAGCCCTCTATGGGCTTCCAAATATCCCTTTGCCAATTCCACAAGAACAGCCTTAGCGAAAGGCTTCTTGAAGGGAAAGATGTAACTCTGTGAGATGAATTAACAGAACACAGAGCAGTTTCTCAGAAAGCTTCTTTCCAGTTTTGAACGGAAGATATTTCCTTTTTCACCATAGCCCTCTATGGGCTTCCAAATATCCCTTTGCCAATTCCACAAGAACAGCCTTAGCGAAAGGCTTCTTGAAGGGAAAGATGTAACTCTGTGAGATGAATTAACAGAACACAGAGCAGTTTCTCAGAAAGCTTCTTTCCAGTTTTGAACGGAAGATATTTCCTTTTTCACCATAGCCCTCTATGGGCTTCCAAATATCCCTTTGCCAATTCCACAAGAACAGCCTTAGCGAAAGGCTTCTTGAAGGGAAAGATGTAACTCTGTGAGATGAATTAACAGAACACAGAGCAGTTTCTCAGAAAGCTTCTTTCCAGTTTTGAACGGAAGATATTTCCTTTTTCACCATAGCCCTCTATGGGCTTCCAAATATCCCTTTGCCAATTCCACAAGAACAGCCTTAGCGAAAGGCTTCTTGAAGGGAAAGATGTAACTCTGTGAGATGAATTAACAGAACACAGAGCAGTTTCTCAGAAAGCTTCTTTCCAGTTTTGAACGGAAGATATTTCCTTTTTCACCATAGCCCTCTATGGGCTTCCAAATATCCCTTTGCCAATTCCACAAGAACAGCCTTAGCGAAAGGCTTCTTGAAGGGAAAGATGTAACTCTGTGAGATGAATTAACAGAACACAGAGCAGTTTCTCAGAAAGCTTCTTTCCAGTTTTGAACGGAAGATATTTCCTTTTTCACCATAGCCCTCTATGGGCTTCCAAATATCCCTTTGCCAATTCCACAAGAACAGCCTTAGCGAAAGGCTTCTTGAAGGGAAAGATGTAACTCTGTGAGATGAATTAACAGAACACAGAGCAGTTTCTCAGAAAGCTTCTTTCCAGTTTTGAACGGAAGATATTTCCTTTTTCACCATAGCCCTCTATGGGCTTCCAAATATCCCTTTGCCAATTCCACAAGAACAGCCTTAGCGAAAGGCTTCTTGAAGGGAAAGATGTAACTCTGTGAGATGAATTAACAGAACACAGAGCAGTTTCTCAGAAAGCTTCTTTCCAGTTTTGAACGGAAGATATTTCCTTTTTCACCATAGCCCTCTATGGGCTTCCAAATATCCCTTTGCCAATTCCACAAGAACAGCCTTAGCGAAAGGCTTCTTGAAGGGAAAGATGTAACTCTGTGAGATGAATTAACAGAACACAGAGCAGTTTCTCAGAAAGCTTCTTTCCAGTTTTGAACGGAAGATATTTCCTTTTTCACCATAGCCCTCTATGGGCTTCCAAATATCCCTTTGCCAATTCCACAAGAACAGCCTTAGCGAAAGGCTTCTTGAAGGGAAAGATGTAACTCTGTGAGATGAATTAACAGAACACAGAGCAGTTTCTCAGAAAGCTTCTTTCCAGTTTTGAACGGAAGATATTTCCTTTTTCACCATAGCCCTCTATGGGCTTCCAAATATCCCTTTGCCAATTCCACAAGAACAGCCTTAGCGAAAGGCTTCTTGAAGGGAAAGATGTAACTCTGTGAGATGAATTAACAGAACACAGAGCAGTTTCTCAGAAAGCTTCTTTCCAGTTTTGAACGGAAGATATTTCCTTTTTCACCATAGCCCTCTATGGGCTTCCAAATATCCCTTTGCCAATTCCACAAGAACAGCCTTAGCGAAAGGCTTCTTGAAGGGAAAGATGTAACTCTGTGAGATGAATTAACAGAACACAGAGCAGTTTCTCAGAAAGCTTCTTTCCAGTTTTGAACGGAAGATATTTCCTTTTTCACCATAGCCCTCTATGGGCTTCCAAATATCCCTTTGCCAATTCCACAAGAACAGCCTTAGCGAAAGGCTTCTTGAAGGGAAAGATGTAACTCTGTGAGATGAATTAACAGAACACAGAGCAGTTTCTCAGAAAGCTTCTTTCCAGTTTTGAACGGAAGATATTTCCTTTTTCACCATAGCCCTCTATGGGCTTCCAAATATCCCTTTGCCAATTCCACAAGAACAGCCTTAGCGAAAGGCTTCTTGAAGGGAAAGATGTAACTCTGTGAGATGAATTAACAGAACACAGAGCAGTTTCTCAGAAAGCTTCTTTCCAGTTTTGAACGGAAGATATTTCCTTTTTCACCATAGCCCTCTATGGGCTTCCAAATATCCCTTTGCCAATTCCACAAGAACAGCCTTAGCGAAAGGCTTCTTGAAGGGAAAGATGTAACTCTGTGAGATGAATTAACAGAACACAGAGCAGTTTCTCAGAAAGCTTCTTTCCAGTTTTGAACGGAAGATATTTCCTTTTTCACCATAGCCCTCTATGGGCTTCCAAATATCCCTTTGCCAATTCCACAAGAACAGCCTTAGCGAAAGGCTTCTTGAAGGGAAAGATGTAACTCTGTGAGATGAATTAACAGAACACAGAGCAGTTTCTCAGAAAGCTTCTTTCCAGTTTTGAACGGAAGATATTTCCTTTTTCACCATAGCCCTCTATGGGCTTCCAAATATCCCTTTGCCAATTCCACAAGAACAGCCTTAGCGAAAGGCTTCTTGAAGGGAAAGATGTAACTCTGTGAGATGAATTAACAGAACACAGAGCAGTTTCTCAGAAAGCTTCTTTCCAGTTTTGAACGGAAGATATTTCCTTTTTCACCATAGCCCTCTATGGGCTTCCAAATATCCCTTTGCCAATTCCACAAGAACAGCCTTAGCGAAAGGCTTCTTGAAGGGAAAGATGTAACTCTGTGAGATGAATTAACAGAACACAGAGCAGTTTCTCAGAAAGCTTCTTTCCAGTTTTGAACGGAAGATATTTCCTTTTTCACCATAGCCCTCTATGGGCTTCCAAATATCCCTTTGCCAATTCCACAAGAACAGCCTTAGCGAAAGGCTTCTTGAAGGGAAAGATGTAACTCTGTGAGATGAATTAACAGAACACAGAGCAGTTTCTCAGAAAGCTTCTTTCCAGTTTTGAACGGAAGATATTTCCTTTTTCACCATAGCCCTCTATGGGCTTCCAAATATCCCTTTGCCAATTCCACAAGAACAGCCTTAGCGAAAGGCTTCTTGAAGGGAAAGATGTAACTCTGTGAGATGAATTAACAGAACACAGAGCAGTTTCTCAGAAAGCTTCTTTCCAGTTTTGAACGGAAGATATTTCCTTTTTCACCATAGCCCTCTATGGGCTTCCAAATATCCCTTTGCCAATTCCACAAGAACAGCCTTAGCGAAAGGCTTCTTGAAGGGAAAGATGTAACTCTGTGAGATGAATTAACAGAACACAGAGCAGTTTCTCAGAAAGCTTCTTTCCAGTTTTGAACGGAAGATATTTCCTTTTTCACCATAGCCCTCTATGGGCTTCCAAATATCCCTTTGCCAATTCCACAAGAACAGCCTTAGCGAAAGGCTTCTTGAAGGGAAAGATGTAACTCTGTGAGATGAATTAACAGAACACAGAGCAGTTTCTCAGAAAGCTTCTTTCCAGTTTTGAACGGAAGATATTTCCTTTTTCACCATAGCCCTCTATGGGCTTCCAAATATCCCTTTGCCAATTCCACAAGAACAGCCTTAGCGAAAGGCTTCTTGAAGGGAAAGATGTAACTCTGTGAGATGAATTAACAGAACACAGAGCAGTTTCTCAGAAAGCTTCTTTCCAGTTTTGAACGGAAGATATTTCCTTTTTCACCATAGCCCTCTATGGGCTTCCAAATATCCCTTTGCCAATTCCACAAGAACAGCCTTAGCGAAAGGCTTCTTGAAGGGAAAGATGTAACTCTGTGAGATGAATTAACAGAACACAGAGCAGTTTCTCAGAAAGCTTCTTTCCAGTTTTGAACGGAAGATATTTCCTTTTTCACCATAGCCCTCTATGGGCTTCCAAATATCCCTTTGCCAATTCCACAAGAACAGCCTTAGCGAAAGGCTTCTTGAAGGGAAAGATGTAACTCTGTGAGATGAATTAACAGAACACAGAGCAGTTTCTCAGAAAGCTTCTTTCCAGTTTTGAACGGAAGATATTTCCTTTTTCACCATAGCCCTCTATGGGCTTCCAAATATCCCTTTGCCAATTCCACAAGAACAGCCTTAGCGAAAGGCTTCTTGAAGGGAAAGATGTAACTCTGTGAGATGAATTAACAGAACACAGAGCAGTTTCTCAGAAAGCTTCTTTCCAGTTTTGAACGGAAGATATTTCCTTTTTCACCATAGCCCTCTATGGGCTTCCAAATATCCCTTTGCCAATTCCACAAGAACAGCCTTAGCGAAAGGCTTCTTGAAGGGAAAGATGTAACTCTGTGAGATGAATTAACAGAACACAGAGCAGTTTCTCAGAAAGCTTCTTTCCAGTTTTGAACGGAAGATATTTCCTTTTTCACCATAGCCCTCTATGGGCTTCCAAATATCCCTTTGCCAATTCCACAAGAACAGCCTTAGCGAAAGGCTTCTTGAAGGGAAAGATGTAACTCTGTGAGATGAATTAACAGAACACAGAGCAGTTTCTCAGAAAGCTTCTTTCCAGTTTTGAACGGAAGATATTTCCTTTTTCACCATAGCCCTCTATGGGCTTCCAAATATCCCTTTGCCAATTCCACAAGAACAGCCTTAGCGAAAGGCTTCTTGAAGGGAAAGATGTAACTCTGTGAGATGAATTAACAGAACACAGAGCAGTTTCTCAGAAAGCTTCTTTCCAGTTTTGAACGGAAGATATTTCCTTTTTCACCATAGCCCTCTATGGGCTTCCAAATATCCCTTTGCCAATTCCACAAGAACAGCCTTAGCGAAAGGCTTCTTGAAGGGAAAGATGTAACTCTGTGAGATGAATTAACAGAACACAGAGCAGTTTCTCAGAAAGCTTCTTTCCAGTTTTGAACGGAAGATATTTCCTTTTTCACCATAGCCCTCTATGGGCTTCCAAATATCCCTTTGCCAATTCCACAAGAACAGCCTTAGCGAAAGGCTTCTTGAAGGGAAAGATGTAACTCTGTGAGATGAATTAACAGAACACAGAGCAGTTTCTCAGAAAGCTTCTTTCCAGTTTTGAACGGAAGATATTTCCTTTTTCACCATAGCCCTCTATGGGCTTCCAAATATCCCTTTGCCAATTCCACAAGAACAGCCTTAGCGAAAGGCTTCTTGAAGGGAAAGATGTAACTCTGTGAGATGAATTAACAGAACACAGAGCAGTTTCTCAGAAAGCTTCTTTCCAGTTTTGAACGGAAGATATTTCCTTTTTCACCATAGCCCTCTATGGGCTTCCAAATATCCCTTTGCCAATTCCACAAGAACAGCCTTAGCGAAAGGCTTCTTGAAGGGAAAGATGTAACTCTGTGAGATGAATTAACAGAACACAGAGCAGTTTCTCAGAAAGCTTCTTTCCAGTTTTGAACGGAAGATATTTCCTTTTTCACCATAGCCCTCTATGGGCTTCCAAATATCCCTTTGCCAATTCCACAAGAACAGCCTTAGCGAAAGGCTTCTTGAAGGGAAAGATGTAACTCTGTGAGATGAATTAACAGAACACAGAGCAGTTTCTCAGAAAGCTTCTTTCCAGTTTTGAACGGAAGATATTTCCTTTTTCACCATAGCCCTCTATGGGCTTCCAAATATCCCTTTGCCAATTCCACAAGAACAGCCTTAGCGAAAGGCTTCTTGAAGGGAAAGATGTAACTCTGTGAGATGAATTAACAGAACACAGAGCAGTTTCTCAGAAAGCTTCTTTCCAGTTTTGAACGGAAGATATTTCCTTTTTCACCATAGCCCTCTATGGGCTTCCAAATATCCCTTTGCCAATTCCACAAGAACAGCCTTAGCGAAAGGCTTCTTGAAGGGAAAGATGTAACTCTGTGAGATGAATTAACAGAACACAGAGCAGTTTCTCAGAAAGCTTCTTTCCAGTTTTGAACGGAAGATATTTCCTTTTTCACCATAGCCCTCTATGGGCTTCCAAATATCCCTTTGCCAATTCCACAAGAACAGCCTTAGCGAAAGGCTTCTTGAAGGGAAAGATGTAACTCTGTGAGATGAATTAACAGAACACAGAGCAGTTTCTCAGAAAGCTTCTTTCCAGTTTTGAACGGAAGATATTTCCTTTTTCACCATAGCCCTCTATGGGCTTCCAAATATCCCTTTGCCAATTCCACAAGAACAGCCTTAGCGAAAGGCTTCTTGAAGGGAAAGATGTAACTCTGTGAGATGAATTAACAGAACACAGAGCAGTTTCTCAGAAAGCTTCTTTCCAGTTTTGAACGGAAGATATTTCCTTTTTCACCATAGCCCTCTATGGGCTTCCAAATATCCCTTTGCCAATTCCACAAGAACAGCCTTAGCGAAAGGCTTCTTGAAGGGAAAGATGTAACTCTGTGAGATGAATTAACAGAACACAGAGCAGTTTCTCAGAAAGCTTCTTTCCAGTTTTGAACGGAAGATATTTCCTTTTTCACCATAGCCCTCTATGGGCTTCCAAATATCCCTTTGCCAATTCCACAAGAACAGCCTTAGCGAAAGGCTTCTTGAAGGGAAAGATGTAACTCTGTGAGATGAATTAACAGAACACAGAGCAGTTTCTCAGAAAGCTTCTTTCCAAACGGAAGATATTTCCTTTTTCACCATAGCCCTCTATGGGCTTCCAAATATCCCTTTGCCAATTCCACAAGAACAGCCTTAGCGAAAGGCTTCTTGAAGGGAAAGATGTAACTCTGTGAGATGAATTAACAGAACACAGAGCAGTTTCTCAGAAAGCTTCTTTCCAGTTTTGAACGGAAGATATTTCCTTTTCACCATAGCCCTCTATGGGCTTCCAAATATCCCTTTGCCAATTCCACAAGAACAGCCTTAGCGGAAAGGCTTCTTGAAGGGAAAGATGTAACTCTGTGAGATGAATTAACAGAACACAGAGCAGTTTCTCAGAAAGCTTCTTTCCAGTTTTGAACGGAAGATATTCCTTTTTCACACAGAGCCCTCTATGGGCTTCCAAATATCCCTTTGCCAATTCCACAAGAACAGCCTTAGCGAAAGGCTTCTTGAAGGGAAAGATGTAACTCTGTGAGATGAATTAACAGGAACACAGAGCAGTTTCTCAGAAAGCTTCTTTCCAGTTTTGAACGGAAGATATTTCCTTTTTCACCATAGCCCTCTATGGGCTTCCAAATATCCCTTTGCCAATTCCACAAGAACAGCCTTAGCGAAAGGCTTCTTGAAGGGAAAGAATGTAACTCTGTGAGATGAATTAACAGAACACAGAGCAGTTTCTCAGAAAGCTTCTTTCCAGTTTTGAACGGAAGATATTTCCTTTTTCACCATAGCCCTCTATGGGCTTCCAAATATCCCTTTGCCAATTCCACAAGAGAACAGCCTTAGCGAAAGGCTTCTTGAAGGGAAAGATGTAACTCTGTGAGATGAATTAACAGAACACAGAGCAGTTTCTCAGAAGCTTCTTTCCAGTTTGAACGGAAGATATTTCCTTTTTCACCATAGCCCTCTATGGGCTTCCAAATATCCCTTTTGCCAATTCCACAAGAACAGCCTTAGCGAAAGGCTTCTTGAAGGGAAAGATGTAACTCTGTGAGATGAATTAACAGAACACAGAGCAGTTTCTCAGAAAGCTTCTTTCCAGTTTGAACGGAAGATATTTCCTTTTTCACCATAGCCCCTCTATGGGCTTCCAAATATCCCTTTGCCAATTCCACAAGAACAGCCTTAGCGAAAGGCTTCTTGAAGGGAAAGATGTACCACTCTGTGAGATGAATTAACAGAACACAGAGCAGTTTCTCAGAAAGCTTCTTTCCAGTTTTGAACGGAAGATATTTCCTTTTTCACCGATAGCCCTCTATGGGCTTCCAAATATCCCTTTGCCAATTCCACAAGAACAGCCTTAGCGAAAGGCTTCTTGAAGGGAAAGATGTAACTCTGTCGAGATGAATTAACAGAACACAGAGCAGTTTCTCAGAAAGCTTCTTTCCAGTTTTGAAACGGAAGATATTTCCTTTTTCACCATAAGCCCTCTATGGGCTTCCAAATATCCCTTTGCCACTTCCACAAGAACAGCCTTAGCGAAAGGCTTCTTGAAGGGAAAGATGTAACTCTGTGAGATGAAATTAACAGAACACAGAGCAGTTTCTCAGAAAGCTTCTTTCCAGTTTTGAACGGAAGATATTTCCTTTTTCACCATAGCCCCTCTATGGGCTTCCAAATATCCCTTTGCCAATTCCACAAGAACAGCCTTAGCGAAAGGCTTCTTGAAGGGAAAGATGTACTCTGTGAGATGAATTAACAGAACACAGGGCAGTTTCTCAGAAAGCTTCTTTCCAGTTTTGAACGGAAGATATTTCCTTTTTCACCATAGCCCTCTATGGGCTTCCAAATATCCCTTTGCCAATTCCACAAGAACAGCCTTAGCGAAAGGCTTCTTGAAGGGAAAGATGTAACTCTGTGAGATGAATTAACAGAACACAGAGGCAGTTTCTCAGAAAGCTTCTTTCCAGTTTTGAACGGAAGATATTTCCTTTTTCACCATAGCCCTCTAAGGGCTTCCAAATATCCCTTGCCAATTCCACAAGAACAAGCCTTAGCGAAAGGCTCTCTTGAAGGGAAAGATGTAACTCTGTGAGATGAATTAACAGAACACAGAGCAGTTTCTCAGAAAGCTTCTTTCCAGTTTTGAACGGAAGATATTTCCTTTTTCACCAGAGCCCTCTATGGGCTTCCAAATATCCCTTTGCCAATTCCACAAGAACAGCCTTAGCGAAAGGCTTCTTGAAGGGAAAGATGTAACTCTGTGAGATGAATTAACAGAACACAGAGCAGTTTCTCAGAAAGCTTCTTTCCAGTTTTGAACGGAAGATATTTCCTTTTTCACCATAGCCCTCTATGGGCTTCCAAATATCCCTTTGCCAATTCCACAAGAACAGCCTTAGCGAAAGGCTTCTTGAAGGGAAAGATGTAACTCTGTGAGATGAATTAACAGAACACAGAGCAGTTTCTCAGAAAGCTTCTTTCCAGTTTTGAACGGAAGATATTTCCTTTTTCACCATAGCCCTCTATGGGCTTCCAAATATCCCCTTTGCCAATTCCACAAGAACAGCCTTAGCGAAAGGCTTCTTGAAGGGAAAGATGTAACTCTGTGAGATGAATTAACAGAACACAGAGCAGTTTCTCAGAAAGCTTCTTTCCAGTTTTGAACGGAAGATATTTCCTTTTTCACCATAGCCCTCTATGGGCTTCCAAATATCCCTTTGCCAATTCCACAAGAACAGCCTTAGCGAAAGGCTTCTTGAAGGGAAAGATGTAACTCTGTGAGATGAATTAACAGAACACAGAGCAGTTTCTCAGAAAGCTTCTTTCCAGTTTTGAACGGAAGATATTTCCTTTTTCACCATAGCCCTCTATGGGCTTCCAAATATCCCTTTGCCAATTCCACAAGAACAGCCTTAGCGAAAGGCTTCTTGAAGGGAAAGATGTAACTCTGTGAGATGAATTAACAGAACACAGGGCAGTTCTCAGAAAGCTTCTTTCCAGTTTTGAACGGAAGATATTTCCTTTTTCACCATAGCCCTCTATGGGCTTCCAAATATCCCTTTGCCAATTCCACAAGAACAGCCTTAGCGAAAGGCTTCTTGAAGGGAAAGATGTAACTCTGTGAGATGAATTAACAGAACACAGAGCAGTTTCTCAGAAAGCTTCTTTCCAGTTTTGAACGGAAGATATTTCCTTTTTCACCATAGCCCTCTATGGGCTTCCAAATATCCCTTTGCCAATTCCACAAGAACAGCCTTAGCGAAAGGCTTCTTGAAGGGAAAGATGTAACTCTGTGAGATGAATTAACAGAACACAGAGCAGTTTCTCAGAAAGCTTCTTTCCAGTTTTGAACGGAAGATATTTCCTTTTTCACCATAGCCCTCTATGGGCTTCCAAATATCCCTTTGCCAATTCCACAAGAACAGCCTTAGCGAAAGGCTTCTTGAAGGGAAAGATGTAACTCTGTGAGATGAATTAACAGACACAGAGCAGTTTCTCAGAAAGCTTCTTCCAGTTTTGAACGGAAGATATTTCCTTTTTCACCATAGCCCTCTATGGGCTTCCAAATATCCCTTTGCCAATTCCACAAGAACAGCCTTAGCGAAAGGCTTCTTGAAGGGAAAGATGTAACTCTGTGAGATGAATTAACAGAACACAGAGCAGTTTCTCAGAAAGCTTCTTTCCAGTTTTGAACGGAAGATATTTCCTTTTTCACCATAGCCCTCTATGGGCTTCCAAATATCCCTTTGCCAATTCCACAAGAACAGCCTTAGCGAAAGGCTTCTTGAAGGGAAAGATGTAACTCTGTGAGATGAATTAACAGAACACAGAGCAGTTTCTCAGAAAGCTTCTTTCCAGTTTTGAACGGAAGATATTTCCTTTTTCACCATAGCCCTCTATGGGCTTCCAAATATCCCTTTGCCAATTCCACAAGAACAGCCTTAGCGAAAGGCTTCTTGAAGGGAAAGATGTAACTCTGTGAGATGAATTAACTGAACACAGAGCAGTTTCTCAGAAAGCTTCTTTCCAGTTTTGAACGGAAGATATTTCCTTTTTCAACCATAGCCCTCTATGGGCTTCCAAATATCCCTTTGCCAATTCCACAAGAACAGCCTTAGCGAAAGGCTTCTTGAAGGGAAAGATGTAACTCTGTGAGATGAATTAACAGAACACAGGAGCAGTTTCTCAGAAAGCTTCTTTCCAGTTTTGAACGGAAGATATTTCCTTTTTCACCATAGCCCTCTATGGGCTTCCAAATATCCCTTTGCCAATTCCACAAGAACAGCCTTAGCGAAAGGCTTCTTGAAGGGAAAGATGTAACTCTGTGAGATGAATTAACAGAACACAGAGCAGTTTTCTCAGCAAGCTTCTTTCCAGTTTTGAACGGAAGATATTTCCTTTTTCACCATAGTCCCTCTATGGGCTTCCAAATATCCCTTTGCCAATTCCACAAGAACAGCCTTAGCGAAAGGCTTCTTGAAGGGAAAGATGAACTCTGTGAGATGAATTAACAGAACACAGAGCAGTTTCTCAGAAAGCTTCTTTCCAGTTTTGAACGGAAGATATTTCCTTTTTCACCATAGCCCTCTATGGGCTTCCAAATATCCCTTTGCCAATTCCACAAGAACAGCCTTAGCGAAAGGCTTCTTGAAGGGAAAGATGTAACTCTGTGAGATGAATTAACAGAACACAGAGCAGTTTCTCAGAAAGCTTCTTTCCAGTTTTGAACGGAAGATATTTCCTTTTTCACCATAGCCCTCTATGGGCTTCCAAATATCCCTTTGCCAATTCCACAAGGAACAGCCTTAGCGAAAGGCTTCTTGAAGGGAAAGATGTAACTCTGTGAGATGAATTAACAGAACACAGAGCAGTTTCTCAGAAAGCTTCTTTCCCAGTTTTTGAACGGAAGATATCTTCCTTTTTCACCATAGCCCTCTATGGGCTTCCAAATATCCCTTTGCCAATTCCACAAGAACAGCCTTAGCGAAAGGCTTCTTGAAGGGAAAGATGTAACTCTGTGAGATGAATTAACAGAACACAGAGCAGTTTCTCAGAAAGCTTCTTTCCAGTTTTGAACGGAAGATATTTCCTTTTTCACCGTAGCCCTCTATGGGCTTCCAAATATCCCTTTGCCAATTCCACAAGAACAGCCTTAGCGAAAGGCTTCTTGAAGGGAAAGATGTAACTCTGTGAGATGAATTAACAGAACACAGAGCAGTTTCTCAGAAAGCTTCTTTCCAGTTTTGAACGGAAGATATTTCCTTTTTCACCATAGCCCTCTACGGGCTTCCAAATATCCCTTTGCCAATTCCACAAGAACAGCCTTAGCGAAAGGCTTCTTGAAGGGAAAGATGTAACTCTGTGAGATGAATTAACAGAACACAGAGCAGTTTCTCAGAAAGCTTCTTTCCAGTTTTGAACGGAAGATATTTCCTTTTTCACCATAGCCCTCTAAGGGCTTCCAAATATCCCTTTGCCAATTCCACAAGAACAGCCTTAGCGAAAGGCTTCTTGAAGGGAAAGATGTAACTCTGTGAGATGAATTAACAGAACACAGAGCAGTTTCTCAGAAAGCTTCTTTCCAGTTTTGAACGGAAGATATTTCCTTTTTCACCAGAGCCCTCTATGGGCTTCCAAATATCCCTTTGCCAATTCCACAAGAACAGCCTTAGCGAAAGGCTTCTTGAAGGGAAAGATGTAACTCTGTGAGATGAATTAACAGAACACAGAGCAGTTTCTCAGAAAGCTTCTTTCCAGTTTTGAACGGAAGATATTTCCTTTTTCACCAGAGCCCTCTATGGGCTTCCAAATATCCCTTTGCCAATTCCACAAGAACAGCCTTAGCGAAAGGCTTCTTGAAGGGAAAGATGTAACTCTGTGAGATGAATTAACAGAACACAGAGCAGTTTCTCAGAAAGCTTCTTTCCAGTTTTAAACGGAAGATATTTCCTTTTTCACCATAGCCCTCTATGGGCTTCCAAATATCCCTTTGCCAATTCCACAAGAACAGCCTTAGCGAAAGGCTTCTTGAAGGGAAAGATGTAACTCTGTGAGATGAATTAACAGAACACAGAGCAGTTTCTCAGAAAGCTTCTTTCCAGTTTTGAACGGAAGATATTTCCTTTTTCACCATAGCCCTCTATGGGCTTCCAAATATCCCTTTGCCAATTCCACAAGAACAGCCTTAGCGAAAGGCTTCTTGAAGGGAAAGATGTAACTCTGTGAGATGAATTAACAGAACACAGAGCAGTTTCTCAGAAAGCTTCTTTCCAGTTTTGAACGGAATATATTTCCTTTTTCACCATAGCCCTCTATGGGCTTCCAAATATCCCTTTGCCAATTCCACAAGAACAGCCTTAGCGAAAGGCTTCTTGAAGGGAAAGATGTAACTCTGTGAGATGAATTAACAGAACACAGAGCAGTTTCTCAGAAAGCTTCTTTCCAGTTTTGAACGGAAGATATTTCCTTTTTCACCATAGCCCTCTATGGGCTTCCAAATATCCCTTTGCCAATTCCACAAGAACAGCCTTAGCGAAAGGCTTCTTGAAGGGAAAGATGTAACTCTGTGAGATGAATTAACAGAACACAGAGCAGTTTCTCAGAAAGCTTCTTTCCAGTTTTGAACGGAAGATATTTCCTTTTTCACCATAGCCCTCTATGGGCTTCCAAATATCCCTTTGCCAATTCCACAAGAACAGCCTTAGCGAAAGGCTTCTTGAAGGGAAAGATGTAACTCTGTGAGATGAATTAACAGAACACAGAGCAGTTTCTCAGAAAGCTTCTTTCCAGTTTTGAACGGAAGATATTTCCTTTTTCACCATAGCCCTCTATGGGCTTCCAAATATCCCTTTGCCAATTCCACAAGAACAGCCTTAGCGAAAGGCTTCTTGAAGGGAAAGATGTAACTCTGTGAGATGAATTAACAGAACACAGGGCAGTTTCTCAGAAAGCTTCTTTCCAGTTTTGAACGGAAGATATTTCCTTTTTCACCATAGCCCTCTATGGGCTTCCAAATATCCCTTTGCCAATTCCACAAGAACAGCCTTAGCGAAAGGCTTCTTGAAGGGAAAGATGTAACTCTGTGAGATGAATTAACAGAACACAGGGCAGTTTCTCAGAAAGCTTCTTTCCAGTTTTGAACGGAAGATATTTCCTTTTTCACCATAGCCCTCTATGGGCTTCCAAATATCCCTTTGCCAATTCCACAAGAACAGCCTTAGCGAAAGGCTTCTTGAAGGGAAAGATGTAACTCTGTGAGATGAATTAACAGAACACAGAGCAGTTTCTCAGAAAGCTTCTTTCCAGTTTTGAACGGAAGATATTTCCTTTTTCACCATAACCCTCTACGGGCTTCCAAATATCCCTTTGCCAATTCCACAAGAACAGCCTTAGCGAAAGGCTTCTTGAAGGGAAAGATGTAACTCTGTGAGATGAATTAACAGAACACAGAGCAGTTTCTCAGAAAGCTTCTTTCCAGTTTTGAACGGAAGATATTTCCTTTTTCACCATAGCCCTCTATGGGCTTCCAAATATCCCTTTGCCAATTCCACAAGAACAGCCTTAGCGAAAGGCTTCTTGAAGGGAAAGATGTAACTCTGTGAGATGAATTAACAGAACACAGGGCAGTTTCTCAGAAAGCTTCTTTCCAGTTTTGAACGGAAGATATTTCCTTTTTCACCATAGCCCTCTATGGGCTTCCAAATATCCCTTTGCCAATTCCACAAGAACAGCCTTAGCGAAAGGCTTCTTGAAGGGAAAGATGTAACTCTGTGAGATGAATTAACAGAACACAGAGCAGTTTCTCAGAAAGCTTCTTTCCAGTTTTGAACGGAAGATATTTCCTTTTTCACCATAGCCCTCTAAGGGCTTCCAAATATCCCTTTGCCAATTCCACAAGAACAGCCTTAGCGAAAGGCTTCTTGAAGGGAAAGATGTAACTCTGTGAGATGAATTAACAGAACACAGAGCAGTTTCTCAGAAAGCTTCTTTCCAGTTTTGAACGGAAGATATTTTCTTTTTCACCAGAGCCCTCTATGGGCTTCCAAATATCCCTTTGCCAATTCCACAAGAACAGCCTTAGCGAAAGGCTTCTTGAAGGGAAAGATGTAACTCTGTGAGATGAATTAACAGAACACAGAGCAGTTTCTCAGAAAGCTTCTTTCCAGTTTTGAACGGAAGATATTTCCTTTTTCACCATAGCCCTCTATGGGCTTCCAAATATCCCTTTGCCAATTCCACAAGAACAGCCTTAGCGAAAGGCTTCTTGAAGGGAAAGATGTAACTCTGTGAGATGAATTAACAGAACACAGAGCAGTTTCTCAGAAAGCTTCTTTCCAGTTTTGAACGGAAGATATTTCCTTTTTCACAATAGCCCTCTATGGGCTTCCAAATATCCCTTTGCCAATTCCACAAGAACAGCCTTAGCGAAAGGCTTCTTGAAGGGAAAGATGTAACTCTGTGAGATGAATTAACAGAACACAGAGCAGTTTCTCAGAAAGCTTCTTTCCAGTTTTGAACGGAAGATATTTCCTTTTTCACCATAGCCCTCTATGGGCTTCCAAATATCAATTTGCCAATTCCACAAGAACAGCCTTAGCGAAAGGCTTCTTGAAGGGAAAGATGTAACTCTGTGAGATGAATTAACAGAACACAGAGCAGTTTCTCAGAAAGCTTCTTTCCAGTTTTGAACGGAAGATATTTTCTTTTTCACCATAGCTCTCTAAGGGCTTCCAAATATCCCTTTGCCAATTCCACAAGAACAGCCTTAGCGAAAGGCTTCTTGAAGGGAAAGATGTAACTCTGTGAGATGAATTAACAGAACACAGAGCAGTTTCTCAGAAAGCTTCTTTCCAGTTTTGAACGGAAGATATTTCCTTTTTCACCAGAGCCCTCTATGGGCTTCCAAATATCCCTTTGCCAATTCCACAAGAACAGCCTTAGCGAAAGGCTTCTTGAAGGGAAAGATGTAACTCTGTGAGATGAATTAACAGAACACAGAGCAGTTTCTCAGAAAGCTTCTTTCCAGTTTTGAACGGAAGATATTTCCTTTTTCACCATAGCTCTCTAAGGGCTTCCAAATATCCCTTTGCCAATTCCACAAGAACAGCCTTAGCGAAAGGCTTCTTGAAGGGAAAGATGTAACTCTGTGAGATGAATTAACAGAACACAGAGCAGTTTCTCAGAAAGCTTCTTTCCAGTTTTGAACGGAAGATATTTCCTTTTTCACCAGAGCCCTCTATGGGCTTCCAAATATCCCTTTGCCAATTCCACAAGAACAGCCTTAGCGAAAGGCTTCTTGAAGGGAAAGATGTAACTCTGTGAGATGAATTAACAGAACACAGAGCAGTTTCTCAGAAAGCTTCTTTCCAGTTTTGAACGGAAGATATTTCCTTTTTCACCAGAGCCCTCTATGGGCTTCCAAATATCCCTTTGCCAATTCCACAAGAACAGCCTTAGCGAAAGGCTTCTTGAAGGGAAAGATGTAACTCTGTGAGATGAATTAACAGAACACAGAGCAGTTTCTCAGAAAGCTTCTTTCCAGTTTTGAACGGAAGATATTTCCTTTTTCACCATAGCCCTCTATGGGCTTCCAAATATCCCTTTGCCAATTCCACAAGAACAGCCTTAGCGAAAGGCTTCTTGAAGGGAAAGATGTAACTCTGTGAGATGAATTAACAGAACACAGAGCAGTTTCTCAGAAAGCTTCTTTCCAGTTTTGAACGGAAGATATTTCCTTTTTCACCATAGCCCTCTATGGGCTTCCAAATATCCCTTTGCCAATTCCACAAGAACAGCCTTAGCGAAAGGCTTCTTGAAGGGAAAGATGTAACTCTGTGAGATGAATTAACAGAACACAGAGCAGTTTCTCAGAAAGCTTCTTTCCAGTTTTGAACGGAAGATATTTCCTTTTTCACCATAGCCCTCTATGGGCTTCCAAATATCCCTTTGCCAATTCCACAAGAACAGCCTTAGCGAAAGGCTTCTTGAAGGGAAAGATGTAACTCTGTGAGATGAATTAACAGAACACAGAGCAGTTTCTCAGAAAGCTTCTTTCCAGTTTTGAACGGAAGATATTTCCTTTTTCACCATAGCCCTCTATGGGCTTCCAAATATCCCTTTGCCAATTCCACAAGAACAGCCTTAGCGAAAGGCTTCTTGAAGGGAAAGATGTAACTCTGTGAGATGAATTAACAGAACACAGAGCAGTTTCTCAGAAAGCTTCTTTCCAGTTTTGAACGGAAGATATTTCCTTTTTCACCATAGCCCTCTATGGGCTTCCAAATATCCCTTTGCCAATTCCACAAGAACAGCCTTAGCGAAAGGCTTCTTGAAGGGAAAGATGTAACTCTGTGAGATGAATTAACAGAACACAGAGCAGTTTCTCAGAAAGCTACTTTCCAGTTTTGAACGGAAGATATTTCCTTTTTCAACATAACCCTCTACGGGCTTCCAAATATCCCTTTGCCAATTCCACAAGAACAGCCTTAGCGAAAGGCTTCTTGAAGGGAAAGATGTAACTCTGTGAGATGAATTAACAGAACACAGAGCAGTTTCTCAGAAAGCTTCTTTCCAGTTTTGAACGGAAGATATTTCCTTTTTCACCATAGCCCTCTATGGGCTTCCAAATATCCCTTTGCCAATTCCACAAGAACAGCCTTAGCGAAAGGCTTCTTGAAGGGAAAGATGTAACTCTGTGAGATGAATTAACAGAACACAGAGCAGTTTCTCAGAAAGCTTCTTTCCAGTTTTGAACGGAAGATATTTCCTTTTACACCATAGCCCTCTATGGGCTTCCAAATATCCCTTTGCCAATTCCACAAGAACAGCCTTAGCGAAAGGCTTCTTGAAGGGAAAGATGTAACTCTGTGAGATGAATTAACAGAACACAGAGCAGTTTCTCAGAAAGCTTCTTTCCAGTTTTGAACGGAAGATATTTCCTTTTTCACCATAGCCCTCTATGGGCTTCCAAATATCCCTTTGCCAATTCCACAAGAACAGCCTTAGCGAAAGGCTTCTTGAAGGGAAAGATGTAACTCTGTGAGATGAATTAACAGAACACAGAGCAGTTTCTCAGAAAGCTTCTTTCCAGTTTTGAACGGAAGATATTTCCTTTTTCACCATAGCCCTCTATGGGCTTCCAAATATCCCTTTGCCAATTCCACAAGAACAGCCTTAGCGAAAGGCTTCTTGAAGGGAAAGATGTAACTCTGTGAGATGAATTAACAGAACACAGAGCAGTTTCTCAGAAAGCTTCTTTCCAGTTTTGAACGGAAGATATTTCCTTTTACACCATAGCCCTCTATGGGCTTCCAAATATCCCTTTGCCAATTCCACAAGAACAGCCTTAGCGAAAGGCTTCTTGAAGGGAAAGATGTAACTCTGTGAGATGAATTAACAGAACACAGAGCAGTTTCTCAGAAAGCTTCTTTCCAGTTTTGAACGGAAGATATTTCCTTTTTCACCATAGCCCTCTATGGGCTTCCAAATATCCCTTTGCCAATTCCACAAGAACAGCCTTAGCGAAAGGCTTCTTGAAGGGAAAGATGTAACTCTGTGAGATGAATTAACAGAACACAGAGCAGTTTCTCAGAAAGCTTCTTTCCAGTTTTGAACGGAAGATATTTCCTTTTTCACCATAGCCCTCTATGGGCTTCCAAATATCAATTTGCCAATTCCACAAGAACAGCTTTAGCGAAAGGCTTCTTGAAGGGAAAGATGTAACTCTGTGAGATGAATTAACAGAACACAGAGCAGTTTCTCAGAAAGCTTCTTTCCAGTTTTGAACGGAAGATATTTCCTTTTTCACCGTAGCCCTCTATGGGCTTCCAAATATCCCTTTGCCAATTCCACAAGAACAGCCTTAGCGAAAGGCTTCTTGAAGGGAAAGATGTAACTCTGTGAGATGAATTAACAGAACACAGAGCAGTTTCTCAGAAAGCTTCTTTCCAGTTTTGAACGGAAGATATTTCCTTTTTCACCATAGCCCTCTATGGGCTTCCAAATATCCCTTTGCCAATTCCACAAGAACAGCCTTAGCGAAAGGCTTCTTGAAGGGAAAGATGTAACTCTGTGAGATGAATTAACAGAACACAGAGCAGTTTCTCAGAAAGCTTCTTTCCAGTTTTGAACGGAAGATATTTCCTTTTTCACCATAGCCCTCTATGGGCTTCCAAATATCCCTTTGCCAATTCCACAAGAACAGCCTTAGCGAAAGGCTTCTTGAAGGGAAAGATGTAACTCTGTGAGATGAATTAACAGAACACAGAGCAGTTTCTCAGAAAGCTTCTTTCCAGTTTTGAACGGAAGCTTTTCCTTTTTCACCATAGCCCTCTATGGGCTTCCAAATATCCCTTTGCCAATTCCACAAGAACAGCCTTAGCGAAAGGCTTCTTGAAGGGAAAGATGTAACTCTGTGAGATGAATTAACAGAACACAGAGCAGTTTCTCAGAAAGCTTCTTTCCAGTTTTGAACGGAAGATATTTCCTTTTTCACCATAGCCCTCTATGGGCTTCCAAATATCCCTTTGCCAATTCCACAAGAACAGCCTTAGCGAAAGGCTTCTTGAAGGGAAAGATGTAACTCTGTGAGATGAATTAACAGAACACAGAGCAGTTTCTCAGAAAGCTTCTTTCCAGCTTTGAACGGAAGATATTTCCTTTTTCACCATAGCCCTCTATGGGCTTCCAAATATCCCTTTGCCAATTCCACAAGAACAGCCTTAGCGAAAGGCTTCTTGAAGGGAAAGATGTAACTCTGTGAGATGAATTAACAGAACACAGAGCAGTTTCTCAGAAAGCTTCTTTCCAGTTTTGAACGGAAGATATTTCCTTTTTCACCATAGCCCTCTATGGGCTTCCAAATATCCCTTTGCCAATTCCACAAGAACAGCCTTAGCGAAAGGCTTCTTGAAGGGAAAGATGTAACTCTGTGAGATGAATTAACAGAACACAGGGCAGTTTCTCAGAAAGCTTCTTTCCAGTTTTGAACGGAAGATATTTCCTTTTTCACCATAGCCCTCTATGGGCTTCCAAATATCCCTTTGCCAATTCCACAAGAACAGCCTTAGCGAAAGGCTTCTTGAAGGGAAAGATGTAACTCTGTGAGATGAATTAACAGAACACAGAGCAGTTTCTCAGAAAGCTTCTTTCCAGTTTTGAACGGAAGATATTTCCTTTTTCACCATAGCTCTCTAAGGGCTTCCAAATATCCCTTTGCCAATTCCACAAGAACAGCCTTAGCGAAAGGCTTCTTGAAGGGAAAGATGTAACTCTGTGAGATGAATTAACAGAACACAGAGCAGTTTCTCAGAAAGCTTCTTTCCAGTTTTGAACGGAAGATATTTCCTTTTTCACCAGAGCCCTCTATGGGCTTCCAAATATCCCTTTGCCAATTCCACAAGAACAGCCTTAGCGAAAGGCTTCTTGAAGGGAAAGATGTAACTCTGTGAGATGAATTAACAGAACACAGAGCAGTTTCTCAGAAAGCTTCTTTCCAGTTTTGAACGGAAGATATTTCCTTTTTCACCAGAGCCCTCTATGGGCTTCCAAATATCCCTTTGCCAATTCCACAAGAACAGCCTTAGCGAAAGGCTTCTTGAAGGGAAAGATGTAACTCTGTGAGATGAATTAACAGAACACAGAGCAGTTTCTCAGAAAGCTTCTTTCCAGTTTTGAACGGAAGATATTTCCTTTTTCACCATAGCCCTCTATGGGCTTCCAAATATCCCTTTGCCAATTCCACAAGAACAGCCTTAGCGAAAGGCTTCTTGAAGGGAAAGATGTAACTCTGTGAGATGAATTAACAGAACACAGAGCAGTTTCTCAGAAAGCTTCTTTCCAGTTTTGAACGGAAGATATTTCCTTTTTCACCATAGCCCTCTATGGGCTTCCAAATATCCCTTTGCCAATTCCACAAGAACAGCCTTAGCGAAAGGCTTCTTGAAGGGAAAGATGTAACTCTGTGAGATGAATTAACAGAACACAGAGCAGTTTCTCAGAAAGCTTCTTTCCAGTTTTGAACGGAAGATATTTCCTTTTTCACCATAGCCCTCTATGGGCTTCCAAATATCCCTTTGCCAATTCCACAAGAACAGCCTTAGCGAAAGGCTTCTTGAAGGGAAAGATGTAACTCTGTGAGATGAATTAACAGAACACAGAGCAGTTTCTCAGAAAGCTTCTTTCCAGTTTTGAACGGAAGATATTTCCTTTTTCACCATAGCCCTCTACGGGCTTCCAAATATCCCTTTGCCAATTCCACAAGAACAGCCTTAGCGAAAGGCTTCTTGAAGGGAAAGATGTAACTCTGTGAGATGAATTAACAGAACACAGAGCAGTTTCTCAGAAAGCTTCTTTCCAGTTTTGAACGGAAGATATTTCCTTTTTCACCATAGCTCTCTAAGGGCTTCCAAATATCCCTTTGCCAATTCCACAAGAACAGCCTTAGCGAAAGCCTTCTTGAAGGGAAAGATGTAACTCTGTGAGATGAATTAACAGAACACAGAGCAGTTTCTCAGAAAGCTTCTTTCCAGTTTTGAACGGAAGATATTTCCTTTTTCACCAGAGCCCTCTATGGGCTTCCAAATATCCCTTTGCCAATTCCACAAGAACAGCCTTAGCGAAAGGCTTCTTGAAGGGAAAGATGTAACTCTGTGAGATGAATTAACAGAACACAGAGCAGTTTCTCAGAAAGCTTCTTTCCAGTTTTGAACGGAAGATATTTCCTTTTTCACCAGAGCCCTCTATGGGCTTCCAAATATCCCTTTGCCAATTCCACAAGAACAGCCTTAGCGAAAGGCTTCTTGAAGGGAAAGATGTAACTCTGTGAGATGAATTAACAGAACACAGAGCAGTTTCTCAGAAAGCTTCTTTCCAGTTTTGAACGGAAGATATTTCCTTTTTCACCATAGCCCTCTATGGGCTTCCAAATATCCCTTTGCCAATTCCACAAGAACAGCCTTAGCGAAAGGCTTCTTGAAGGGAAAGATGTAACTCTGTGAGATGAATTAACAGAACACAGAGCAGTTTCTCAGAAAGCTTCTTTCCAGTTTTGAACGGAAGATATTTCCTTTTTCACCATAGCCCTCTATGGGCTTCCAAATATCCCTTTGCCAATTCCACAAGAACAGCCTTAGCGAAAGGCTTCTTGAAGGGAAAGATGTAACTCTGTGAGATGAATTAACAGAACACAGAGCAGTTTCTCAGAAAGCTTCCTTCCAGTTTTGAACGGAAGATATTTCCTTTTTCACCATAGCCCTCTATGGGCTTCCAAATATCCCTTTGCCAATTCCACAAGAACAGCCTTAGCGAAAGGCTTCTTGAAGGGAAAGATGTAACTCTGTGAGATGAATTAACAGAACACAGAGCAGTTTCTCAGAAAGCTTCTTTCCAGTTTTGAACGGAAGATATTTCCTTTTTCACCATAGCCCTCTATGGGCTTCCAAATATCCCTTTGCCAATTCCACAAGAACAGCCTTAGCGAAAGGCTTCTTGAAGGGAAAGATGTAACTCTGTGAGATGAATTAACAGAACACAGAGCAGTTTCTCAGAAAGCTTCTTTCCAGTTTTGAACGGAAGATATTTCCTTTTTCACCATAGCCCTCTATGGGCTTCCAAATATCCCTTTGCCAATTCCACAAGAACAGCCTTAGCGAAAGGCTTCTTGAAGGGAAAGATGTAACTCTGTGAGATGAATTAACAGAACACAGAGCAGTTTCTCAGAAAGCTACTTTCCAGTTTTGAACGGAAGATATTTCCTTTTTCAACATAACCCTCTACGGGCTTCCAAATATCCCTTTGCCAATTCCACAAGAACAGCCTTAGCGAAAGGCTTCTTGAAGGGAAAGATGTAACTCTGTGAGATGAATTAACAGAACACAGAGCAGTTTCTCAGAAAGCTTCTTTCCAGTTTTGAACGGAAGATATTTCCTTTTTCACCATAGCCCTCTATGGGCTTCCAAATATCCCTTTGCCAATTCCACAAGAACAGCCTTAGCGAAAGGCTTCTTGAAGGGAAAGATGTAACTCTGTGAGATGAATTAACAGAACACAGAGCAGTTTCTCAGAAAGCTTCTTTCCAGTTTTGAACGGAAGATATTTCCTTTTACACCATAGCCCTCTATGGGCTTCCAAATATCCCTTTGCCAATTCCACAAGAACAGCCTTAGCGAAAGGCTTCTTGAAGGGAAAGATGTAACTCTGTGAGATGAATTAACAGAACACAGAGCAGTTTCTCAGAAAGCTTCTTTCCAGTTTTGAACGGAAGATATTTCCTTTTTCACCATAGCCCTCTATGGGCTTCCAAATATCCCTTTGCCAATTCCACAAGAACAGCCTTAGCGAAAGGCTTCTTGAAGGGAAAGATGTAACTCTGTGAGATGAATTAACAGAACACAGAGCAGTTTCTCAGAAAGCTTCTTTCCAGTTTTGAACGGAAGATATTTCCTTTTTCACCATAGCCCTCTATGGGCTTCCAAATATCCCTTTGCCAATTCCACAAGAACAGCCTTAGCGAAAGGCTTCTTGAAGGGAAAGATGTAACTCTGTGAGATGAATTAACAGAACACAGAGCAGTTTCTCAGAAAGCTTCTTTCCAGTTTTGAACGGAAGATATTTCCTTTTACACCATAGCCCTCTATGGGCTTCCAAATATCCCTTTGCCAATTCCACAAGAACAGCCTTAGCGAAAGGCTTCTTGAAGGGAAAGATGTAACTCTGTGAGATGAATTAACAGAACACAGAGCAGTTTCTCAGAAAGCTTCTTTCCAGTTTTGAACGGAAGATATTTCCTTTTTCACCATAGCCCTCTATGGGCTTCCAAATATCCCTTTGCCAATTCCACAAGAACAGCCTTAGCGAAAGGCTTCTTGAAGGGAAAGATGTAACTCTGTGAGATGAATTAACAGAACACAGAGCAGTTTCTCAGAAAGCTTCTTTCCAGTTTTGAACGGAAGATATTTCCTTTTTCACCATAGCCCTCTACGGGCTTCCAAATATCCCTTTGCCAATTCCACAAGAACAGCCTTAGCGAAAGGCTTCTTGAAGGGAAAGATGTAACTCTGTGAGATGAATTAACAGAACACAGAGCAGTTTCTCAGAAAGCTTCTTTCCAGTTTTGAACGGAAGATATTTCCTTTTTCACCATAGCCCTCTATGGGCTTCCAAATATCCCTTTGCCAATTCCACAAGAACAGCCTTAGCGAAAGGCTTCTTGAAGGGAAAGATGTAACTCTGTGAGATGAATTAACAGAACACAGGGCAGTTTCTCAGAAAGCTTCTTTCCAGTTTTGAACGGAAGATATTTCCTTTTTCACCATAGCCCTCTATGGGCTTCCAAATATCCCTTTGCCAATTCCACAAGAACAGCCTTAGCGAAAGGCTTCTTGAAGGGAAAGATGTAACTCTGTGAGATGAATTAACAGAACACAGAGCAGTTTCTCAGAAAGCTTCTTTCCAGTTTTGAACGGAAGATATTTCCTTTTTCACCATAGCTCTCTAAGGGCTTCCAAATATCCCTTTGCCAATTCCACAAGAACAGCCTTAGCGAAAGGCTTCTTGAAGGGAAAGATGTAACTCTGTGAGATGAATTAACAGAACACAGAGCAGTTTCTCAGAAAGCTTCTTTCCAGTTTTGAACGGAAGATATTTCCTTTTTCACCAGAGCCCTCTATGGGCTTCCAAATATCCCTTTGCCAATTCCACAAGAACAGCCTTAGCGAAAGGCTTCTTGAAGGGAAAGATGTAACTCTGTGAGATGAATTAACAGAACACAGAGCAGTTTCTCAGAAAGCTTCTTTCCAGTTTTGAACGGAAGATATTTCCTTTTTCACCAGAGCCCTCTATGGGCTTCCAAATATCCCTTTGCCAATTCCACAAGAACAGCCTTAGCGAAAGGCTTCTTGAAGGGAAAGATGTAACTCTGTGAGATGAATTAACAGAACACAGAGCAGTTTCTCAGAAAGCTTCTTTCCAGTTTTGAACGGAAGATATTTCCTTTTTCACCATAGCCCTCTATGGGCTTCCAAATATCCCTTTGCCAATTCCACAAGAACAGCCTTAGCGAAAGGCTTCTTGAAGGGAAAGATGTAACTCTGTGAGATGAATTAACAGAACACAGAGCAGTTTCTCAGAAAGCTTCTTTCCAGTTTTGAACGGAAGATATTTCCTTTTTCACCATAGCCCTCTATGGGCTTCCAAATATCCCTTTGCCAATTCCACAAGAACAGCCTTAGCGAAAGGCTTCTTGAAGGGAAAGATGTAACTCTGTGAGATGAATTAACAGAACACAGAGCAGTTTCTCAGAAAGCTTCTTTCCAGTTTTGAACGGAAGATATTTCCTTTTTCACCATAGCCCTCTATGGGCTTCCAAATATCCCTTTGCCAATTCCACAAGAACAGCCTTAGCGAAAGGCTTCTTGAAGGGAAAGATGTAACTCTGTGAGATGAATTAACAGAACACAGAGCAGTTTCTCAGAAAGCTTCTTTCCAGTTTTGAACGGAAGATATTTCCTTTTTCACCATAGCCCTCTGTGGGCTTCCAAATATCCCTTTGCCAATTCCACAAGAACAGCCTTAGCGAAAGGCTTCTTGAAGGGAAAGATGTAACTCTGTGAGATGAATTAACAGAACACAGAGCAGTTTCTCAGAAAGCTTCTTTCCAGTTTTGAACGGAAGATATTTCCTTTTTCACCATAGCCCTCTATGGGCTTCCAAATATCCCTTTGCCAATTCCACAAGAACAGCCTTAGCGAAAGGCTTCTTGAAGGGAAAGATGTAACTCTGTGAGATGAATTAACAGAACACAGAGCAGTTTCTCAGAAAGCTTCTTTCCAGTTTTGAACGGAAGATATTTCCTTTTTCACCATAGCTCTCTAAGGGCTTCCAAATATCCCTTTGCCAATTCCACAAGAACAGCCTTAGCGAAAGGCTTCTTGAAGGGAAAGATGTAACTCTGTGAGATGAATTAACAGAACACAGAGCAGTTTCTCAGAAAGCTTCTTTCCAGTTTTGAACGGAAGATATTTCCTTTTTCACCAGAGCCCTCTATGGGCTTCCAAATATCCCTTTGCCAATTCCACAAGAACAGCCTTAGCGAAAGGCTTCTTGAAGGGAAAGATGTAACTCTGTGAGATGAATTAACAGAACACAGAGCAGTTTCTCAGAAAGCTTCTTTCCAGTTTTGAACGGAAGATATTTCCTTTTTCACCAGAGCCCTCTATGGGCTTCCAAATATCCCTTTGCCAATTCCACAAGAACAGCCTTAGCGAAAGGCTTCTTGAAGGGAAAGATGTAACTCTGTGAGATGAATTAACAGAACACAGAGCAGTTTCTCAGAAAGCTTCTTTCCAGTTTTGAACGGAAGATATTTCCTTTTTCACCATAGCCCTCTATGGGCTTCCAAATATCCCTTTGCCAATTCCACAAGAACAGCCTTAGCGAAAGGCTTCTTGAAGGGAAAGATGTAACTCTGTGAGATGAATTAACAGAACACAGAGCAGTTTCTCAGAAAGCTTCTTTCCAGTTTTGAACGGAAGATATTTCCTTTTTCACCATAGCCCTCTATGGGCTTCCAAATATCCCTTTGCCAATTCCACAAGAACAGCCTTAGCGAAAGGCTTCTTGAAGGGAAAGATGTAACTCTGTGAGATGAATTAACAGAACACAGAGCAGTTTCTCAGAAAGCTTCTTTCCAGTTTTGAACGGAAGATATTTCCTTTTTCACCATAGCCCTCTATGGGCTTCCAAATATCCCTTTGCCAATTCCACAAGAACAGCCTTAGCGAAAGGCTTCTTGAAGGGAAAGATGTAACTCTGTGAGATGAATTAACAGAACACAGAGCAGTTTCTCAGAAAGCTTCTTTCCAGTTTTGAACGGAAGATATTTCCTTTTTCACCATAGCCCTCTGTGGGCTTCCAAATATCCCTTTGCCAATTCCACAAGAACAGCCTTAGCGAAAGGCTTCTTGAAGGGAAAGATGTAACTCTGTGAGATGAATTAACAGAACACAGAGCAGTTTCTCAGAAAGCTTCTTTCCAGTTTTGAACGGAAGATATTTCCTTTTTCACCATAGCCCTCTATGGGCTTCCAAATATCCCTTTGCCAATTCCACAAGAACAGCCTTAGCGAAAGGCTTCTTGAAGGGAAAGATGTAACTCTGTGAGATGAATTAACAGAACACAGAGCAGTTTCTCAGAAAGCTTCTTTCCAGTTTTGAACGGAAGATATTTCCTTTTTCACCATAACCCTCTACGGGCTTCCAAATATCCCTTTGCCAATTCCACAAGAACAGCCTTAGCGAAAGGCTTCTTGAAGGGAAAGATGTAACTCTGTGAGATGAATTAACAGAACACAGAGCAGTTTCTCAGAAAGCTTCTTTCCAGTTTTGAACGGAAGATATTTCCTTTTTCACCATAGCCCTCTATGGGCTTCCAAATATCCCTTTGCCAATTCCACAAGAACAGCCTTAGCGAAAGGCTTCTTGAAGGGAAAGATGTAACTCTGTGAGATGAATTAACAGAACACAGAGCAGTTTCTCAGAAAGCTTCTTTCCAGTTTTGAACGGAAGATATTTCCTTTTTCACCATAGCCCTCTATGGGCTTCCAAATATCCCTTTGCCATTTCCACAAGAACAGCCTTAGCGAAAGGCTTCTTGAAGGGAAAGATGTAACTCTGTGAGATGAATTAACAGAACACAGAGCAGTTTCTCAGAAAGCTTCTTTCCAGTTTTGAACGGAAGATATTTCCTTTTTCACCATAGCCCTCTATGGGCTTCCAAATATCCCTTTGCCAATTCCACAAGAACAGCCTTAGCGAAAGGCTTCTTGAAGGGAAAGATGTAACTCTGTGAGATGAATTAACAGAACACAGAGCAGTTTCTCAGAAAGCTTCTTTCCAGTTTTCAACGGAAGATATTTCCTTTTTCACCATAGCCCTCTATGGGCTTCCAAATATCCCTTTGCCAATTCCACAAGAACAGCCTTAGCGAAAGGCTTCTTGAAGGGAAAGATGTAACTCTGTGAGATGAATTAACAGAACACAGAGCAGTTTCTCAGAAAGCTTCTTTCCAGTTTTGAACGGAAGATATTTCCTTTTTCACCATAGCCCTCTATGGGCTTCCAAATATCCCTTTGCCAATTCCACAAGAACAGCCTTAGCGAAAGGCTTCTTGAAGGGAAAGATGTAACTCTGTGAGATGAATTAACAGAACACAGAGCAGTTTCTCAGAAAGCTTCTTTCCAGTTTTGAACGGAAGATATTTCCTTTTTCACCATAGCCCTCTATGGGCTTCCAAATATCCCTTTGCCAATTCCACAAGAACAGCCTTAGCGAAAGGCTTCTTGAAGGGAAAGATGTAACTCTGTGAGATGAATTAACAGAACACAGAGCAGTTTCTCAGAAAGCTTCTTTCCAGTTTTGAACGGAAGATATTTCCTTTTTCACCAGAGCCCTCTATGGGCTTCCAAATATCCCTTTGCCAATTCCACAAGAACAGCCTTAGCGAAAGGCTTCTTGAAGGGAAAGATGTAACTCTGTGAGATGAATTAACAGAACACAGAGCAGTTTCTCAGAAAGCTTCTTTCCAGTTTTGAACGGAAGATATTTCCTTTTTCACCATAGCCCTCTATGGGCTTCCAAATATCCCTTTGCCAATTCCACAAGAACAGCCTTAGCGAAAGGCTTCTTGAAGGGAAAGATGTAACTCTGTGAGATGAATTAACAGAACACAGAGCAGTTTCTCAGAAAGCTTCTTTCCAGTTTTGAACGGAAGATATTTCCTTTTTCACCATAGCCCTCTATGGGCTTCCAAATATCCCTTTGCCAAGTCCACAAGAACAGCCTTAGCGAAAGGCTTCTTGAAGGGAAAGATGTAACTCTGTGAGATGAATTAACAGAACACAGAGCAGTTTCTCAGAAAGCTTCTTTCCAGTTTTGAACGGAAGATATTTCCTTTTTCACCATAGCCCTCTATGGGCTTCCAAATATCCCTTTGCCAATTCCACAAGAACAGCCTTAGCGAAAGGCTTCTTGAAGGGAAAGATGTAACTCTGTGAGATGAATTAACAGAACACAGAGCAGTTTCTCAGAAAGCTTCTTTCCAGTTTTGAACGGAAGATATTTCCTTTTTCACCATAGCCCTCTACGGGCTTCCAAATATCCCTTTGCCAATTCCACAAGAACAGCCTTAGCGAAAGGCTTCTTGAAGGGAAAGATGTAACTCTGTGAGATGAATTAACAGAACACAGAGCAGTTTCTCAGAAAGCTTCTTTCCAGTTTTGAACGGAAGATATTTCCTTTTTCACCATAGCCCTCTATGGGCTTCCAAATATCCCTTTGCCAATTCCACAAGAACAGCCTTAGCGAAAGGCTTCTTGAAGGGAAAGATGTAACTCTGTGAGATGAATTAACAGAACACAGAGCAGTTTCTCAGAAAGCTTCTTTCCAGTTTTGAACGGAAGATATTTCCTTTTTCACCATAGCCCTCTATGGGCTTCCAAATATCCCTTTGCCAATTCCACAAGAACAGCCTTAGCGAAAGGCTTCTTGAAGGGAAAGATGTAACTCTGTGAGATGAATTAACAGAACACAGAGCAGTTTCTCAGAAAGCTTCTTTCCAGTTTTGAACGGAAGATATTTCCTTTTTCACCATAGCCCTCTATGGGCTTCCAAATATCCCTTTGCCAATTCCACAAGAACAGCCTTAGCGAAAGGCTTCTTGAAGGGAAAGATGTAACTCTGTGAGATGAATTAACAGAACACAGAGCAGTTTCTCAGAAAGCTTCTTTCCAGTTTTGAACGGAAGATATTTCCTTTTTCACCATAACCCTCTACGGGCTTCCAAATATCCCTTTGCCAATTCCACAAGAACAGCCTTAGCGAAAGGCTTCTTGAAGGGAAAGATGTAACTCTGTGAGATGAATTAACAGAACACAGAGCAGTTTCTCAGAAAGCTTCTTTCCAGTTTTGAACGGAAGATATTTCCTTTTTCACCATAGCCCTCTATGGGCTTCCAAATATCCCTTTGCCAATTCCACAAGAACAGCCTTAGCGAAAGGCTTCTTGAAGGGAAAGATGTAACTCTGTGAGATGAATTAACAGAACACAGAGCAGTTTCTCAGAAAGCTTCTTTCCAGTTTTGAACGGAAGATATTTCCTTTTTCACCATAGCCCTCTATGGGCTTCCAAATATCCCTTTGCCAATTCCACAAGAACAGCCTTAGCGAAAGGCTTCTTGAAGGGAAAGATGTAACTCTGTGAGATGAATTAACAGAACACAGAGCAGTTTCTCAGAAAGCTTCTTTCCAGTTTTGAACGGAAGATATTTCCTTTTTCACCATAGCCCTCTATGGGCTTCCAAATATCCCTTTGCCAACTCCACAAGAACAGCCTTAGCGAAAGGCTTCTTGAAGGGGAAGATGTAACTCTGTGAGATGAATTAACAGAACACAGAGCAGTTTCTCAGAAAGCTTCTTTCCAGTTTTGAACGGAAGATATTTCCTTTTTCACCATAGCCCTCTATGGGCTTCCAAATATCCCTTTGCCAATTCCACAAGAACAGCCTTAGCGAAAGGCTTCTTGAAGGGAAAGATGTAACTCTGTGAGATGAATTAACAGAACACAGAGCAGTTTCTCAGAAAGCTTCTTTCCAGTTTTGAACGGAAGATATTTCCTTTTTCACCATAGCCCTCTATGGGCTTCCAAATATCCCTTTGCCAATTCCACAAGAACAGCCTTAGCGAAAGGCTTCTTGAAGGGAAAGATGTAACTCTGTGAGATGAATTAACAGAACACAGAGCAGTTTCTCAGAAAGCTTCTTTCCAGTTTTGAACGGAAGATATTTCCTTTTTCACCGTAGCCCTCTATGGGCTTCCAAATATCCCTTTGCCAATTCCACAAGAACAGCCTTAGCGAAAGGCTTCTTGAAGGGAAAGATGTAACTCTGTGAGATGAATTAACAGAACACAGAGCAGTTTCTCAGAAAGCTTCTTTCCAGTTTTGAACGGAAGATATTTCCTTTTTCACCATAGCCCTCTACGGGCTTCCAAATATCCCTTTGCCAATTCCACAAGAACAGCCTTAGCGAAAGGCTTCTTGAAGTGAAAGATGTAACTCTGTGAGATGAATTAACAGAACACAGAGCAGTTTCTCAGAAAGCTTCTTTCCAGTTTTGAACGGAAGATATTTCCTTTTTCACCATAGCCCTCTATGGGCTTCCAAATATCCCTTTGCCAATTCCACAAGAACAGCCTTAGCGAAAGGCTTCTTGAAGGGAAAGATGTAACTCTGTGAGATGAATTAACAGAACACAGAGCAGTTTCTCAGAAAGCTTCTTTCCAGTTTTGAACGGAAGATATTTCCTTTTTCACCATAGCCCTCTATGGGCTTCCAAATATCCCTTTGCCAATTCCACAAGAACAGCCTTAGCGAAAGGCTTCTTGAAGGGAAAGATGTAACTCTGTGAGATGAATTAACAGAACACAGAGCAGTTTCTCAGAAAGCTTCTTTCCAGTTTTGAACGGAAGATATTTCCTTTTTCACCATAGCCCTCTATGGGCTTCCAAATATCCCTTTGCCTATTCCACAAGAACAGCCTTAGCGAAAGGCTTCTTGAAGGGAAAGATGTAACTCTGTGAGATGAATTAACAGAACACAGAGCAGTTTCTCAGAAAGCTTCTTTCCAGTTTTGAACGGAAGATATTTCCTTTTTCACCATAGCCCTCTACGGGCTTCCAAATATCCCTTTGCCAATTCCACAAGAACAGCCTTAGCGAAAGGCTTCTTGAAGGGAAAGATGTAACTCTGTGAGATGAATTAACAGAACACAGAGCAGTTTCTCAGAAAGCTTCTTTCCAGTTTTGAACGGAAGATATTTCCTTTTTCACCATAGCCCTCTATGGGCTTCCAAATATCCCTTTGCCAATTCCACAAGAACAGCCTTAGCGAAAGGCTTCTTGAAGGGAAAGATGTAACTCTGTGAGATGAATTAACAGAACACAGAGCAGTTTCTCAGAAAGCTTCTTTCCAGTTTTGAACGGAAGATATTTCCTTTTTCACCATAGCCCTCTATGGGCTTCCAAATATCCCTTTGCCAATTCCACAAGAACAGCCTTAGCGAAAGGCTTCTTGAAGGGAAAGATGTAACTCTGTGAGATGAATTAACAGAACACAGAGCAGTTTCTCAGAAAGCTTCTTTCCAGTTTTGAACGGAAGATATTTCCTTTTTCACCATAACCCTCTACGGGCTTCCAAATATCCCTTTGCCAATTCCACAAGAACAGCCTTAGCGAAAGGCTTCTTGAAGGGAAAGATGTAACTCTGTGAGATGAATTAACAGAACACAGAGCAGTTTCTCAGAAAGCTTCTTTCCAGTTTTGAACGGAAGATATTTCCTTTTTCACCATAGCCCTCTATGGGCTTCCAAATATCCCTTTGCCAATTCCACAAGAACAGCCTTAGCGAAAGGCTTCTTGAAGGGAAAGATGTAACTCTGTGAGATGAATTAACAGAACACAGAGCAGTTTCTCAGAAAGCTTCTTTCCAGTTTTGAACGGAAGATATTTCCTTTTTCACCATAGCCCTCTATGGGCTTCCAAATATCCCTTTGCCAATTCCACAAGAACAGCCTTAGCGAAAGGCTTCTTGAAGGGAAAGATGTAACTCTGTGAGATGAATTAACAGAACACAGAGCAGTTTCTCAGAAAGCTTCTTTCCAGTTTTGAACGGAAGATATTTCCTTTTTCACCATAGCCCTCTATGGGCTTCCAAATATCCCTTTGCCAACTCCACAAGAACAGCCTTAGCGAAAGGCTTCTTGAAGGGAAAGATGTAACTCTGTGAGATGAATTAACAGAACACAGAGCAGTTTCTCAGAAAGCTTCTTTCCAGTTTTGAACGGAAGATATTTCCTTTTTCACCATAGCCCTCTATGGGCTTCCAAATATCCCTTTGCCAATTCCACAAGAACAGCCTTAGCGAAAGGCTTCTTGAAGGGAAAGATGTAACTCTGTGAGATGAATTAACAGAACACAGAGCAGTTTCTCAGAAAGCTTCTTTCCAGTTTTGAACGGAAGATATTTCCTTTTTCACCATAGCCCTCTATGGGCTTCCAAATATCCCTTTGCCAATTCCACAAGAACAGCCTTAGCGAAAGGCTTCTTGAAGGGAAAGATGTAACTCTGTGAGATGAATTAACAGAACACAGAGCAGTTTCTCAGAAAGCTTCTTTCCAGTTGTGAACGGAAGATATTTCCTTTTTCACCATAGCCCTCTATGGGCTTCCAAATATCCCCTTGCCAATTCCACAAGAACAGCCTTAGCGAAAGGCTTCTTGAAGGGAAAGATGTAACTCTGTGAGATGAATTAACAGAACACAGAGCAGTTTCTCAGAAAGCTTCTTTCCAGTTTTGAACGGAAGATATTTCCTTTTTCACCAGAGCCCTCTATGGGCTTCCAAATATCCCTTTGCCAATTCCACAAGAACAGCCTTAGCGAAAGGCTTCTTGAAGGGAAAGATGTAACTCTGTGAGATGAATTAACAGAACACAGAGCAGTTTCTCAGAAAGCTTCTTTCCAGTTTTGAACGGAAGATATTTCCTTTTTCACCATAGCCCTCTATGGGCTTCCAAATATCCCTTTGCCAATTCCACAAGAACAGCCTTAGCGAAAGGCTTCTTGAAGGGAAAGATGTAACTCTGTGAGATGAATTAACAGAACACAGAGCAGTTTTTCAGAAAGCTTCTTTCCAGTTTTGAACGGAAGATATTTCCTTTTTCACCATAGCCCTCTATGGGCTTCCAAATATCCCTTTGCCAATTCCACAAGAACAGCCTTAGCGAAAGGCTTCTTGAAGGGAAAGATGTAACTCTGTGAGATGAATTAACAGAACACAGAGCAGTTTCTCAGAAAGCTTCTTTCCAGTTTTGAACGGAAGATATTTCCTTTTTCACCATAGCCCTCTACGGGCTTCCAAATATCCCTTTGCCAATTCCACAAGAACAGCCTTAGCGAAAGGCTTCTTGAAGGGGAAGATGTAACTCTGTGAGATGAATTAACAGAACACAGAGCAGTTTCTCAGAAAGCTTCTTTCCAGTTTTGAACGGAAGATATTTCCTTTTTCACCATAGCCCTCTAAGGGCTTCCAAATATCCCTTTGCCAATTCCACAAGAACAGCCTTAGCGAAAGGCTTCTTGAAGGGAAAGATGTAACTCTGTGAGATGAATTAACAGAACACAGAGCAGTTTCTCAGAAAGCTTCTTTCCAGTTTTGAACGGAAGATATTTCCTTTTTCACCATAGCCCTCTATGGGCTTCCAAATATCCCTTTGCCAATTCCACAAGAACAGCCTTAGCGAAAGGCTTCTTGAAGGGAAAGATGTAACTCTGTGAGATGAATTAACAGAACACAGAGCAGTTTCTCAGAAAGCTTCTTTCCAGTTTTGAACGGAAGATATTTCCTTTTTCACCGTAGCCCTCTATGGGCTTCCAAATATCCCTTTGCCAATTCCACAAGAACAGCCTTAGCGAAAGGCTTCTTGAAGGGAAAGATGTAACTCTGTGAGATGAATTAACAGAACACAGAGCAGTTTCTCAGAAAGCTTCTTTCCAGTTTTGAACGGAAGATATTTCCTTTTTCACCATAGCCCTCTACGGGCTTCCAAATATCCCTTTGCCAATTCCACAAGAACAGCCTTAGCGAAAGGCTTCTTGAAGTGAAAGATGTAACTCTGTGAGATGAATTAACAGAACACAGAGCAGTTTCTCAGAAAGCTTCTTTCCAGTTTTGAACGGAAGATATTTCCTTTTTCACCATAGCCCTCTATGGGCTTCCAAATATCCCTTTGCCAATTCCACAAGAACAGCCTTAGCGAAAGGCTTCTTGAAGGGAAAGATGTAACTCTGTGAGATGAATTAACAGAACACAGAGCAGTTTCTCAGAAAGCTTCTTTCCAGTTTTGAACGGAAGATATTTCCTTTTTCACCATAGCCCTCTATGGGCTTCCAAATATCCCTTTGCCAATTCCACAAGAACAGCCTTAGCGAAAGGCTTCTTGAAGGGAAAGATGTAACTCTGTGAGATGAATTAACAGAACACAGAGCAGTTTCTCAGAAAGCTTCTTTCCAGTTTTGAACGGAAGATATTTCCTTTTTCACCATAGCCCTCTATGGGCTTCCAAATATCCCTTTGCCAATTCCACAAGAACAGCCTTAGCGAAAGGCTTCTTGAAGGGAAAGATGTAACTCTGTGAGATGAATTAACAGAACACAGAGCAGTTTCTCAGAAAGCTTCTTTCCAGTTTTGAACGGAAGATATTTCCTTTTTCACCATAGCCCTCTACGGGCTTCCAAATATCCCTTTGCCAATTCCACAAGAACAGCCTTAGCGAAAGGCTTCTTGAAGGGAAAGATGTAACTCTGTGAGATGAATTAACAGAACACAGAGCAGTTTCTCAGAAAGCTTCTTTCCAGTTTTGAACGGAAGATATTTCCTTTTTCACCATAGCCCTCTATGGGCTTCCAAATATCCCTTTGCCAATTCCACAAGAACAGCCTTAGCGAAAGGCTTCTTGAAGGGAAAGATGTAACTCTGTGAGATGAATTAACAGAACACAGAGCAGTTTCTCAGAAAGCTTCTTTCCAGTTTTGAACGGAAGATATTTCCTTTTTCACCATAGCCCTCTATGGGCTTCCAAATATCCCTTTGCCAATTCCACAAGAACAGCCTTAGCGAAAGGCTTCTTGAAGGGAAAGATGTAACTCTGTGAGATGAATTAACAGAACACAGAGCAGTTTCTCAGAAACCTTCTTTCCAGTTTTGAACGGAAGATATTTCCTTTTTCACCATAACCCTCTACGGGCTTCCAAATATCCCTTTGCCAATTCCACAAGAACAGCCTTAGCGAAAGGCTTCTTGAAGGGAAAGATGTAACTCTGTGAGATGAATTAACAGAACACAGAGCAGTTTCTCAGAAAGCTTCTTTCCAGTTTTGAACGGAAGATATTTCCTTTTTCACCATAGCCCTCTACGGGCTTCCAAATATCCCTTTGCCAATTCCACAAGAACAGCCTTAGCGAAAGGCTTCTTGAAGGGAAAGATGTAACTCTGTGAGATGAATTAACAGAACACAGAGCAGTTTCTCTGAAAGCTTCTTTCCAGTTTTGAACGGAAGATATTTCCTTTTTCACCATAGCCCTCTATGGGCTTCCAAATATCCCTTTGCCAATTCCACAAGAACAGCCTTAGCGAAAGGCTTCTTGAAGGGAAAGATGTAACTCTGTGAGATGAATTAACAGAACACAGAGCAGTTTCTCAGAAAGCTTCTTTCCAGTTTTGAACGGAAGATATTTCCTTTTTCACCATAGCCCTCTATGGGCTTCCAAATATCCCTTTGCCAATTCCACAAGAACAGCCTTAGCGAAAGGCTTCTTGAAGGGAAAGATGTAACTCTGTGAGATGAATTAACAGAACACAGAGCAGTTTCTCAGAAAGCTTCTTTCCAGTTTTGAACGGAAGATATTTCCTTTTTCACCATAGCCCTCTATGGGCTTCCAAATATCCCTTTGCCAATTCCACAAGAACAGCCTTAGCGAAAGGCTTCTTGAAGGGAAAGATGTAACTCTGTGAGATGAATTAACAGAACACAGAGCAGTTTCTCAGAAAGCTTCTTTCCAGTTTTGAACGGAAGATATTTCCTTTTTCACCATAGCCCTCTACGGGCTTCCAAATATCCCTTTGCCAATTCCACAAGAACAGCCTTAGCGAAAGGCTTTTTGAAGGGAAAGATGTAACTCTGTGAGATGAATTAACAGAACACAGAGCAGTTTCTCAGAAAGCTTCTTTCCAGTTTTGAACGGAAGATATTTCCTTTTTCACCATAGCCCTCTATGGGCTTCCAAATATCCCTTTGCCAATTCCACAAGAACAGCCTTAGCGAAAGGCTTCTTGAAGGGAAAGATGTAACTCTGTGAGATGAATTAACAGAACACAGAGCAGTTTCTCAGAAAGCTTCTTTCCAGTTTTGAACGGAAGATATTTCCTTTTTCACCATAGCCCTCTATGGGCTTCCAAATATCCCTTTGCCAATTCCACAAGAACAGCCTTAGCGAAAGGCTTCTTGAAGGGAAAGATGTAACTCTGTGAGATGAATTAACAGAACACAGAGCAGTTTCTCAGAAAGCTTCTTTCCAGTTTTGAACGGAAGATATTTCCTTTTTCACCATAGCCCTCTACGGCTTCCAAATATCCCTTTGCCAATTCCACAAGAACAGCCTTAGCGAAAGGCTTCTTGAAGGGAAAGATGTAACTCTGTGAGATGAATTAACAGAACACAGAGCAGTTTCTCAGAAAGCTTCTTTCCAGTTTTGAACGGAAGATATTTCCTTTTTCACCATAGCCCTCTATGGGCTTCCAAATATCCCTTTGCCAATTCCACAAGAACAGCCTTAGCGAAAGGCTTCTTGAAGGGAAAGATGTAACTCTGTGAGATGAATTAACAGAACACAGAGCAGTTTCTCAGAAAGCTTCTTTCCAGTTTTGAACGGAAGATATTTCCTTTTTCACCATAGCCCTCTATGGGCTTCCAAATATCCCTTTGCCAATTCCACAAGAACAGCCTTAGCGAAAGGCTTCTTGAAGGGAAAGATGTAACTCTGTGAGATGAATTAACAGAACACAGAGCAGTTTCTCAGAAAGCTTCTTTCCAGTTTTGAACGGAAGATATTTCCTTTTTCACCATAGCCCTCTATGGGCTTCCAAATATCCCTTTGCCAATTCCACAAGAACAGCCTTAGCGAAAGGCTTCTTGAAGGGAAAGATGTAACTCTGTGAGATGAATTAACAGAACACAGAGCAGTTTCTCAGAAAGCTTCTTTCCAGTTTTGAACGGAAGATATTTCCTTTTTCACCATAGCCCTCTATGGGCTTCCAAATATCCCTTTGCCAATTCCACAAAAACAGCCTTAGCGAAAGGCTTCTTGAAGGGAAAGATGTAACTCTGTGAGATGAATTAACAGAACACAGAGCAGTTTCTCAGAAAGCTTCTTTCCAGTTTTGAACGGAAGATATTTCCTTTTTCACCATAGCCCTCTATGGGCTTCCAAATATCCCTTTGCCAATTCCACAAGAACAGCCTTAGCGAAAGGCTTCTTGAAGGGAAAGATGTAACTCTGTGAGATGAATTAACAGAACACAGAGCAGTTTCTCAGAAAGCTTCTTTCCAGTTTTGAACGGAAGATATTTCCTTTTTCACCATAGCCCTCTATGGGCTTCCAAATATCCCTTTGCCAATTCCACAAGAACAGCCTTAGCGAAAGGCTTCTTGAAGGGAAAGATGTAACTCTGTGAGATGAATTAACAGAACACAGAGCAGTTTCTCAGAAAGCTTCTTTCCAGTTTTGAACGGAAGATATTTCCTTTTTCACCATAGCCCTCTATGGGCTTCCAAATATCCCTTTGCCAATTCCACAAGAACAGCCTTAGCGAAAGGCTTCTTGAAGGGAAAGATGTAACTCTGTGAGATGAATTAACAGAACACAGAGCAGTTTCTCAGAAAGCTTCTTTCCAGTTTTGAACGGAAGATATTTCCTTTTTCACCATAGCCCTCTACGGCTTCCAAATATCCCTTTGCCAATTCCACAAGAACAGCCTTAGCGAAAGGCTTCTTGAAGGGAAAGATGTAACTCTGTGAGATGAATTAACAGAACACAGAGCAGTTTCTCAGAAAGCTTCTTTCCAGTTTTGAACGGAAGATATTTCCTTTTTCACCATAGCCCTCTATGGGCTTCCAAATATCCCTTTGCCAATTCCACAAGAACAGCCTTAGCGAAAGGCTTCTTGAAGGGAAAGATGTAACTCTGTGAGATGAATTAACAGAACACAGAGCAGTTTCTCAGAAAGCTTCTTTCCAGTTTTGAACGGAAGATATTTCCTTTTTCACCATAGCCCTCTATGGGCTTCCAAATATCCCTTTGCCAATTCCACAAGAACAGCCTTAGCGAAAGGCTTCTTGAAGGGAAAGATGTAACTCTGTGAGATGAATTAACAGAACACAGAGCAGTTTCTCAGAAAGCTTCTTTCCAGTTTTGAACGGAAGATATTTCCTTTTTCACCATAACCCTCTACGGGCTTCCAAATATCCCTTTGCCAATTCCACAAGAACAGCCTTAGCGAAAGGCTTCTTGAAGGGAAAGATGTAACTCTGTGAGATGAATTAACAGAACACAGAGCAGTTTCTCAGAAAGCTTCTTTCCAGTTTTGAACGGAAGATATTTCCTTTTTCACCATAGCCCTCTATGGGCTTCCAAATATCCCTTTGCCAATTCCACAAGAACAGCCTTAGCGAAAGGCTTCTTGAAGGGAAAGATGTAACTCTGTGAGATGAATTAACAGAACACAGAGCAGTTTCTCTGAAAGCTTCTTTCCAGTTTTGAACGGAAGATATTTCCTTTTTCACCATAGCCCTCTATGGGCTGCCAAATATCCCTTTGCCAATTCCACAAGAACAGCCTTAGCGAAAGGCTTCTTGAAGGGAAAGATGTAACTCTGTGAGATGAATTAACAGAACACAGAGCAGTTTCTCAGAAAGCTTCTTTCCAGTTTTGAACGGAAGATATTTCCTTTTTCACCATAGCCCTCTATGGGCTTCCAAATATCCCTTTGCCTATTCCACAAGAACAGCCTTAGCGAAAGGCTTCTTGAAGGGAAAGATGTAACTCTGTGTGATGAATTAACAGAACACAGAGCAGTTTCTCAGAAAGCTTCTTTCCAGTTTTGAACGGAAGATATTTCCTTTTTCACCATAGCCCTCTACGGGCTTCCAAATATCCCTTTGCCAATTCCACAAGAACAGCCTTAGCGAAAGGCTTCTTGAAGGGAAAGATGTAACTCTGTGAGATGAATTAACAGAACACAGAGCAGTTTCTCAGAAAGCTTCTTTCCAGTTTTGAACGGAAGATATTTCCTTTTTCACCATAGCCCTCTATGGGCTTCCAAATATCCCTTTGCCAAGTCCACAAGAACAGCCTTAGCGAAAGGCTTCTTGAAGGGAAAGATGTAACTCTGTGAGATGAATTAACAGAACACAGAGCAGTTTCTCAGAAAGCTTCTTTCCAGTTTTGAACGGAAGATATTTCCTTTTTCACCATAGCCCTCTATGGGCTTCCAAATATCCCTTTGCCAATTCCACAAGAACAGCCTTAGCGAAAGGCTTCTTGAAGGGAAAGATGTAACTCTGTGAGATGAATTAACAGAACACAGAGCAGTTTCTCAGAAAGCTTCTTTCCAGTTTTGAACGGAAGATATTTCCTTTTTCACCATAACCCTCTACGGGCTTCCAAATATCCCTTTGCCAATTCCACAAGAACAGCCTTAGCGAAAGGCTTCTTGAAGGGAAAGATGTAACTCTGTGAGATGAATTAACAGAACACAGAGCAGTTTCTCAGAAAGCTTCTTTCCAGTTTTGAACGGAAGATATTTCCTTTTTCACCATAGCCCTCTATGGGCTTCCAAATATCCCTTTGCCAATTCCACAAGAACAGCCTTAGCGAAAGGCTTCTTGAAGGGAAAGATGTAACTCTGTGAGATGAATTAACAGAACACAGAGCAGTTTCTCAGAAAGCTTCTTTCCAGTTGTGAACGGAAGATATTTCCTTTTTCACCATAGCCCTCTATGGGCTTCCAAATATCCCCTTGCCAATTCCACAAGAACAGCCTTAGCGAAAGGCTTCTTGAAGGGAAAGATGTAACTCTGTGAGATGAATTAACAGAACACAGAGCAGTTTCTCAGAAAGCTTCTTTCCAGTTTTGAACGGAAGATATTTCCTTTTTCACCAGAGCCCTCTATGGGCTTCCAAATATCCCTTTGCCAATTCCACAAGAACAGCCTTAGCGAAAGGCTTCTTGAAGGGAAAGATGTAACTCTGTGAGATGAATTAACAGAACACAGAGCAGTTTCTCAGAAAGCTTCTTTCCAGTTTTGAACGGAAGATATTTCCTTTTTCACCATAGCCCTCTATGGGCTTCCAAATATCCCTTTGCCAATTCCACAAGAACAGCCTTAGCGAAAGGCTTCTTGAAGGGAAAGATGTAACTCTGTGAGATGAATTAACAGAACACAGAGCAGTTTTTCAGAAAGCTTCTTTCCAGTTTTGAACGGAAGATATTTCCTTTTTCACCATAGCCCTCTATGGGCTTCCAAATATCCCTTTGCCAATTCCACAAGAACAGCCTTAGCGAAAGGCTTCTTGAAGGGAAAGATGTAACTCTGTGAGATGAATTAACAGAACACAGAGCAGTTTCTCAGAAAGCTTCTTTCCAGTTGTGAACGGAAGATATTTCCTTTTTCACCATAGCCCTCTACGGGCTTCCAAATATCCCTTTGCCAATTCCACAAGAACAGCCTTAGCGAAAGGCTTCTTGAAGGGGAAGATGTAACTCTGTGAGATGAATTAACAGAACACAGAGCAGTTTCTCAGAAAGCTTCTTTCCAGTTTTGAACGGAAGATATTTCCTTTTTCACCATAGCCCTCTATGGGCTTCCAAATATCCCTTTGCCAATTCCACAAGAACAGCCTTAGCGAAAGGCTTCTTGAAGGGAAAGATGTAACTCTGTGAGATGAATTAACAGAACACAGAGCAGTTTCTCAGAAAGCTTCTTTCCAGTTTTGAACGGAAGATATTTCCTTTTTCACCATAGCCCTCTATGGGCTTCCAAATATCCCTTTGCCAATTCCACAAGAACAGCCTTAGCGAAAGGCTTCTTGAAGGGAAAGATGTAACTCTGTGAGATGAATTAACAGAACACAGAGCAGTTTCTCAGAAAGCTTCTTTCCAGTTTTGAACGGAAGATATTTCCTTTTTCACCGTAGCCCTCTATGGGCTTCCAAATATCCCTTTGCCAATTCCACAAGAACAGCCTTAGCGAAAGGCTTCTTGAAGGGAAAGATGTAACTCTGTGAGATGAATTAACAGAACACAGAGCAGTTTCTCAGAAAGCTTCTTTCCAGTTTTGAACGGAAGATATTTCCTTTTTCACCATAGCCCTCTACGGGCTTCCAAATATCCCTTTGCCAATTCCACAAGAACAGCCTTAGCGAAAGGCTTCTTGAAGTGAAAGATGTAACTCTGTGAGATGAATTAACAGAACACAGAGCAGTTTCTCAGAAAGCTTCTTTCCAGTTTTGAACGGAAGATATTTCCTTTTTCACCATAGCCCTCTATGGGCTTCCAAATATCCCTTTGCCAATTCCACAAGAACAGCCTTAGCGAAAGGCTTCTTGAAGGGAAAGATGTAACTCTGTGAGATGAATTAACAGAACACAGAGCAGTTTCTCAGAAAGCTTCTTTCCAGTTTTGAACGGAAGATATTTCCTTTTTCACCATAGCCCTCTATGGGCTTCCAAATATCCCTTTGCCAATTCCACAAGAACAGCCTTAGCGAAAGGCTTCTTGAAGGGAAAGATGTAACTCTGTGAGATGAATTAACAGAACACAGAGCAGTTTCTCAGAAAGCTTCTTTCCAGTTTTGAACGGAAGATATTTCCTTTTTCACCATAGCCCTCTATGGGCTTCCAAATATCCCTTTGCCAATTCCACAAGAACAGCCTTAGCGAAAGGCTTCTTGAAGGGAAAGATGTAACTCTGTGAGATGAATTAACAGAACACAGAGCAGTTTCTCAGAAAGCTTCTTTCCAGTTTTGAACGGAAGATATTTCCTTTTTCACCATAGCCCTCTACGGGCTTCCAAATATCCCTTTGCCAATTCCACAAGAACAGCCTTAGCGAAAGGCTTCTTGAAGGGAAAGATGTAACTCTGTGAGATGAATTAACAGAACACAGAGCAGTTTCTCAGAAAGCTTCTTTCCAGTTTTGAACGGAAGATATTTCCTTTTTCACCATAGCCCTCTATGGGCTTCCAAATATCCCTTTGCCAATTCCACAAGAACAGCCTTAGCGAAAGGCTTCTTGAAGGGAAAGATGTAACTCTGTGAGATGAATTAACAGAACACAGAGCAGTTTCTCAGAAAGCTTCTTTCCAGTTTTGAACGGAAGATATTTCCTTTTTCACCATAGCCCTCTATGGGCTTCCAAATATCCCTTTGCCAATTCCACAAGAACAGCCTTAGCGAAAGGCTTCTTGAAGGGAAAGATGTAACTCTGTGAGATGAATTAACAGAACACAGAGCAGTTTCTCAGAAAGCTTCTTTCCAGTTTTGAACGGAAGATATTTCCTTTTTCACCATAACCCTCTACGGGCTTCCAAATATCCCTTTGCCAATTCCACAAGAACAGCCTTAGCGAAAGGCTTCTTGAAGGGAAAGATGTAACTCTGTGAGATGAATTAACAGAACACAGAGCAGTTTCTCAGAAAGCTTCTTTCCAGTTTTGAACGGAAGATATTTCCTTTTTCACCATAGCCCTCTACGGGCTTCCAAATATCCCTTTGCCAATTCCACAAGAACAGACTTAGCGAAAGGCTTCTTGAAGGGAAAGATGTAACTCTGTAAGATGAATTAACAGAACACAGAGCAGTTTCTCAGAAAGCTTCTTTCCAGTTGTGAACGGAAGATATTTCCTTTTTCACCATAGCCCTCTATGGGCTTCCAAATATCCCCTTGCCAATTCCACAAGAACAGCCTTAGCGAAAGGCTTCTTGAAGGGAAAGATGTAACTCTGTGAGATGAATTAACAGAACACAGAGCAGTTTCTCAGAAAGCTTCTTTCCAGTTTTGAACGGAAGATATTTCCTTTTTCACCAGAGCCCTCTATGGGCTTCCAAATATCCCTTTGCCAATTCCACAAGAACAGCCTTAGCGAAAGGCTTCTTGAAGGGAAAGATGTAACTCTGTGAGATGAATTAACAGAACACAGAGCAGTTTCTCAGAAAGCTTCTTTCCAGTTTTGAACGGAAGATATTTCCTTTTTCACCATAGCCCTCTATGGGCTTCCAAATATCCCTTTGCCAATTCCACAAGAACAGCCTTAGCGAAAGGCTTCTTGAAGGGAAAGATGTAACTCTGTGAGATGAATTAACAGAACACAGAGCAGTTTTTCAGAAAGCTTCTTTCCAGTTTTGAACGGAAGATATTTCCTTTTTCACCATAGCCCTCTATGGGCTTCCAAATATCCCTTTGCCAATTCCACAAGAACAGCCTTAGCGAAAGGCTTCTTGAAGGGAAAGATGTAACTCTGTGAGATGAATTAACAGAACACAGAGCAGTTTCTCAGAAAGCTTCTTTCCAGTTGTGAACGGAAGATATTTCCTTTTTCACCATAGCCCTCTACGGGCTTCCAAATATCCCTTTGCCAATTCCACAAGAACAGCCTTAGCGAAAGGCTTCTTGAAGGGGAAGATGTAACTCTGTGAGATGAATTAACAGAACACAGAGCAGTTTCTCAGAAAGCTTCTTTCCAGTTTTGAACGGAAGATATTTCCTTTTTCACCATAGCCCTCTATGGGCTTCCAAATATCCCTTTGCCAATTCCACAAGAACAGCCTTAGCGAAAGGCTTCTTGAAGGGAAAGATGTAACTCTGTGAGATGAATTAACAGAACACAGAGCAGTTTCTCAGAAAGCTTCTTTCCAGTTTTGAACGGAAGATATTTCCTTTTTCACCATAGCCCTCTATGGGCTTCCAAATATCCCTTTGCCAATTCCACAAGAACAGCCTTAGCGAAAGGCTTCTTGAAGGGAAAGATGTAACTCTGTGAGATGAATTAACAGAACACAGAGCAGTTTCTCAGAAAGCTTCTTTCCAGTTTTGAACGGAAGATATTTCCTTTTTCACCGTAGCCCTCTATGGGCTTCCAAATATCCCTTTGCCAATTCCACAAGAACAGCCTTAGCGAAAGGCTTCTTGAAGGGAAAGATGTAACTCTGTGAGATGAATTAACAGAACACAGAGCAGTTTCTCAGAAAGCTTCTTTCCAGTTTTGAACGGAAGATATTTCCTTTTTCACCATAGCCCTCTACGGGCTTCCAAATATCCCTTTGCCAATTCCACAAGAACAGCCTTAGCGAAAGGCTTCTTGAAGTGAAAGATGTAACTCTGTGAGATGAATTAACAGAACACAGAGCAGTTTCTCAGAAAGCTTCTTTCCAGTTTTGAACGGAAGATATTTCCTTTTTCACCATAGCCCTCTATGGGCTTCCAAATATCCCTTTGCCAATTCCACAAGAACAGCCTTAGCGAAAGGCTTCTTGAAGGGAAAGATGTAACTCTGTGAGATGAATTAACAGAACACAGAGCAGTTTCTCAGAAAGCTTCTTTCCAGTTTTGAACGGAAGATATTTCCTTTTTCACCATAGCCCTCTATGGGCTTCCAAATATCCCTTTGCCAATTCCACAAGAACAGCCTTAGCGAAAGGCTTCTTGAAGGGAAAGATGTAACTCTGTGAGATGAATTAACAGAACACAGAGCAGTTTCTCAGAAAGCTTCTTTCCAGTTTTGAACGGAAGATATTTCCTTTTTCACCATAGCCCTCTATGGGCTTCCAAATATCCCTTTGCCAATTCCACAAGAACAGCCTTAGCGAAAGGCTTCTTGAAGGGAAAGATGTAACTCTGTGAGATGAATTAACAGAACACAGAGCAGTTTCTCAGAAAGCTTCTTTCCAGTTTTGAACGGAAGATATTTCCTTTTTCACCATAGCCCTCTACGGGCTTCCAAATATCCCTTTGCCAATTCCACAAGAACAGCCTTAGCGAAAGGCTTCTTGAAGGGAAAGATGTAACTCTGTGAGATGAATTAACAGAACACAGAGCAGTTTCTCAGAAAGCTTCTTTCCAGTTTTGAACGGAAGATATTTCCTTTTTCACCATAGCCCTCTATGGGCTTCCAAATATCCCTTTGCCAATTCCACAAGAACAGCCTTAGCGAAAGGCTTCTTGAAGGGAAAGATGTAACTCTGTGAGATGAATTAACAGAACACAGAGCAGTTTCTCAGAAAGCTTCTTTCCAGTTTTGAACGGAAGATATTTCCTTTTTCACCATAGCCCTCTATGGGCTTCCAAATATCCCTTTGCCAATTCCACAAGAACAGCCTTAGCGAAAGGCTTCTTGAAGGGAAAGATGTAACTCTGTGAGATGAATTAACAGAACACAGAGCAGTTTCTCAGAAAGCTTCTTTCCAGTTTTGAACGGAAGATATTTCCTTTTTCACCATAACCCTCTACGGGCTTCCAAATATCCCTTTGCCAATTCCACAAGAACAGCCTTAGCGAAAGGCTTCTTGAAGGGAAAGATGTAACTCTGTGAGATGAATTAACAGAACACAGAGCAGTTTCTCAGAAAGCTTCTTTCCAGTTTTGAACGGAAGATATTTCCTTTTTCACCATAGCCCTCTACGGGCTTCCAAATATCCCTTTGCCAATTCCACAAGAACAGACTTAGCGAAAGGCTTCTTGAAGGGAAAGATGTAACTCTGTAAGATGAATTAACAGAACACAGAGCAGTTTCTCAGAAAGCTTCTTTCCAGTTTTGAACGGAAGATATTTCCTTTTTCACCATAGCCCTCTATGGGCTTCCAAATATCCCTTTGCCAATTCCACAAGAACAGCCTTAGCGAAAGGCTTCTTGAAGGGAAAGATGTAACTCTGTGAGATGAATTAACAGAACACAGAGCAGTTTCTCAGAAAGCTTCTTTCCAGTTTTGAACGGAAGATATTTCCTTTTTCACCATAGCCCTCTATGGGCTTCCAAATATCCCTTTGCCAATTCCACAAGAACAGCCTTAGCGAAAGGCTTCTTGAAGGGAAAGATGTAACTCTGTGAGATGAATTAACAGAACACAGAGCAGTTTCTCAGAAAGCTTCTTTCCAGTTTTGAACGGAAGATATTTCCTTTTTCACCATAACCCTCTACGGGCTTCCAAATATCCCTTTGCCAATTCCACAAGAACAGCCTTAGCGAAAGGCTTCTTGAAGGGAAAGATGTAACTCTGTGAGATGAATTAACAGAACACAGAGCAGTTTCTCAGAAAGCTTCTTTCCAGTTTTGAACGGAAGATATTTCCTTTTTCACCATTGCCCTCTACGGGCTTCCAAATATCCCTTTGCCAATTCCACAAGAACAGCCTTAGCGAAAGGCTTCTTGAAGGGAAAGATGTAACTCTGTGAGATGAATTAACAGAACACAGAGCAGTTTCTCTGAAAGCTTCTTTCCAGTTTTGAACGGAAGATATTTCCTTTTTCACCATAGCCCTCTATGGGCTTCCAAATATCCCTTTGCCAATTCCACAAGAACAGCCTTAGCGAAAGGCTTCTTGAAGGGAAAGATGTAACTCTGTGAGATGAATTAACAGAACACAGAGCAGTTTCTCAGAAAGCTTCTTTCCAGTTTTGAACGGAAGATATTTCCTTTTTCACCATAGCCCTCTATGGGCTTCCAAATATCCCTTTGCCAATTCCACAAGAACAGCCTTAGCGAAAGGCTTCTTGAAGGGAAAGATGTAACTCTGTGAGATGAATTCACAGAACACAGAGCAGTTTCTCAGAAAGCTTCTTTCCAGTTTTGAACGGAAGATATTTCCTTTTTCACCATAGCCCTCTATGGGCTTCCAAATATCCCTTTGCCAATTCCACAAGAACAGCCTTAGCGAAAGGCTTCTTGAAGGGAAAGATGTAACTCTGTGAGATGAATTAACAGAACACAGAGCAGTTTCTCAGAAAGCTTCTTTCCAGTTTTGAACGGAAGATATTTCCTTTTTCACCATAGCCCTCTACGGGCTTCCAAATATCCCTTTGCCAATTCCACAAGAACAGCCTTAGCGAAAGGCTTCTTGAAGGGAAAGATGTAACTCTGTGAGATGAATTAACAGAACACAGAGCAGTTTCTCAGAAAGCTTCTTTCCAGTTTTGAACGGAAGATATTTCCTTTTTCACCATAGCCCTCTATGGGCTTCCAAATATCCCTTTGCCAATTCCACAAGAACAGCCTTAGCGAAAGGCTTCTTGAAGGGAAAGATGTAACTCTGTGAGATGAATTAACAGAACACAGAGCAGTTTCTCAGAAAGCTTCTTTCCAGTTTTGAACGGAAGATATTTCCTTTTTCACCATAGCCCTCTATGGGCTTCCAAATATCCCTTTGCCAATTCCACAAGAACAGCCTTAGCGAAAGGCTTCTTGAAGGGAAAGATGTAACTCTGTGAGATGAATTCACAGAACACAGAGCAGTTTCTCAGAAAGCTTCTTTCCAGTTTTGAACGGAAGATATTTCCTTTTTCACCATAGCCCTCTACGGGCTTCCAAATATCCCTTTGCCAATTCCACAAGAACAGCCTTAGCGAAAGGCTTCTTGAAGGGAAAGATGTAACTCTGTGAGATGAATTAACAGAACACAGAGCAGTTTCTCAGAAAGCTTCTTTCCAGTTTTGAACGGAAGATATTTCCTTTTTCACCATAGCCCTCTATGGGCTTCCAAATATCCCTTTGCCAATTCCACAAGAACAGCCTTAGCGAAAGGCTTCTTGAAGGGAAAGATGTAACTCTGTGAGATGAATTAACAGAACACAGAGCAGTTTCTCAGAAAGCTTCTTTCCAGTTCTGAACGGAAGATATTTCCTTTTTCACCATAGCCCTCTACGGCTTCCAAATATCCCTTTGCCAATTCCACAAGAACAGCCTTAGCGAAAGGCTTCTTGAAGGGAAAGATGTAACTCTGTGAGATGAATTAACAGAACACAGAGCAGTTTCTCAGAAAGCTTCTTTCCAGTTTTGAACGGAAGATATTTCCTTTTTCACCATAGCCCTCTATGGGCTTCCAAATATCCCTTTGCCAATTCCACAAGAACAGCCTTAGCGAAAGGCTTCTTGAAGGGAAAGATGTAACTCTGTGAGATGAATTAACAGAACACAGAGCAGTTTCTCAGAAAGCTTCTTTCCAGTTTTGAACGGAAGATATTTCCTTTTTCACCATAGCCCTCTATGGGCTTCCAAATATCCCTTTGCCAATTCCACAAGAACAGCCTTAGCGAAAGGCTTCTTGAAGGGAAAGATGTAACTCTGTGAGATGAATTAACAGAACACAGAGCAGTTTCTCAGAAAGCTTCTTTCCAGTTTTGAACGGAAGATATTTCCTTTTTCACCATAGCCCTCTATGGGCTTCCAAATATCCCTTTGCCAATTCCACAAGAACAGCCTTAGCGAAAGGCTTCTTGAAGGGAAAGATGTAACTCTGTGAGATGAATTAACAGAACACAGAGCAGTTTCTCAGAAAGCTTCTTTCCAGTTTTGAACGGAAGATATTTCCTTTTTCACCATAGCCCTCTACGGCTTCCAAATATCCCTTTGCCAATTCCACAAGAACAGCCTTAGCGAAAGGCTTCTTGAAGGGAAAGATGTAACTCTGTGAGATGAATTAACAGAACACAGAGCAGTTTCTCAGAAAGCTTCTTTCCAGTTTTGAACGGAAGATATTTCCTTTTTCACCATAGCCCTCTATGGGCTTCCAAATATCCCTTTGCCAATTCCACAAGAACAGCCTTAGCGAAAGGCTTCTTGAAGGGAAAGATGTAACTCTGTGAGATGAATTAACAGAACACAGAGCAGTTTCTCAGAAAGCTTCTTTCCAGTTTTGAACGGAAGATATTTCCTTTTTCACCATAGCCCTCTATGGGCTTCCAAATATCCCTTTGCCAATTCCACAAGAACAGCCTTAGCGAAAGGCTTCTTGAAGGGAAAGATGTAACTCTGTGAGATGAATTAACAGAACACAGAGCAGTTTCTCAGAAAGCTTCTTTCCAGTTTTGAACGGAAGATATTTCCTTTTTCACCATAGCCCTCTATGGGCTTCCAAATATCCCTTTGCCAATTCCACAAGAACAGCCTTAGCGAAAGGCTTCTTGAAGGGAAAGATGTAACTCTGTGAGATGAATTAACAGAACACAGAGCAGTTTCTCAGAAAGCTTCTTTCCAGTTTTGAACGGAAGATATTTCCTTTTTCACCATAGCCCTCTACGGCTTCCAAATATCCCTTTGCCAATTCCACAAGAACAGCCTTAGCGAAAGGCTTCTTGAAGGGAAAGATGTAACTCTGTGAGATGAATTAACAGAACACAGAGCAGTTTCTCAGAAAGCTTCTTTCCAGTTTTGAACGGAAGATATTTCCTTTTTCACCATAGCCCTCTATGGGCTTCCAAATATCCCTTTGCCAATTCCACAAGAACAGCCTTAGCGAAAGGCTTCTTGAAGGGAAAGATGTAACTCTGTGAGATGAATTAACAGAACACAGAGCAGTTTCTCAGAAAGCTTCTTTCCAGTTTAGAACGGAAGATATTTCCTTTTTCACCATAGCCCTCTATGGGCTTCCAAATATCCCTTTGCCAATTCCACAAGAACAGCCTTAGCGAAAGGCTTCTTGAAGGGAAAGATGTAACTCTGTGAGATGAATTAACAGAACACAGAGCAGTTTCTCAGAAAGCTTCTTTCCAGTTTTGAACGGAAGATATTTCCTTTTTCACCATAACCCTCTACGGGCTTCCAAATATCCCTTTGCCAATTCCACAAGAACAGCCTTAGCGAAAGGCTTCTTGAAGGGAAAGATGTAACTCTGTGAGATGAATTAACAGAACACAGAGCAGTTTCTCAGAAAGCTTCTTTCCAGTTTTGAACGGAAGATATTTCCTTTTTCACCATAGCCCTCTATGGGCTTCCAAATATCCCTTTGCCAATTCCACAAGAACAGCCTTAGCGAAAGGCTTCTTGAAGGGAAAGATGTAACTCTGTGAGATGAATTAACAGAACACAGAGCAGTTTCTCTGAAAGCTTCTTTCCAGTTTTGAACGGAAGATATTTCCTTTTTCACCATAGCCCTCTATGGGCTGCCAAATATCCCTTTGCCAATTCCACAAGAACAGCCTTAGCGAAAGGCTTCTTGAAGGGAAAGATGTAACTCTGTGAGATGAATTAACAGAACACAGAGCAGTTTCTCAGAAAGCTTCTTTCCAGTTTTGAACGGAAGATATTTCCTTTTTCACCATAGCCCTCTATGGGCTTCCAAATATCCCTTTGCCAATTCCACAAGAACAGCCTTAGCGAAAGGCTTCTTGAAGGGAAAGATGTAACTCTGTGAGATGAATTAACAGAACACAGAGCAGTTTCTCAGAAAGCTTCTTTCCAGTTTTGAACGGAAGATATTTCCTTTTTCACCATAGCCCTCTATGGGCTTCCAAATATCCCTTTGCCAATTCCACAAGAACAGCCTTAGCGAAAGGCTTCTTGAAGGGAAAGATGTAACTCTGTGAGATGAATTAACAGAACACAGAGCAGTTTCTCAGAAAGCTTCTTTCCAGTTTTGAACGGAAGATATTTCCTTTTTCACCATAGCCCTCTATGGGCTTCCAAATATCCCTTTGCCAAGTCCACAAGAACAGCCTTAGCGAAAGGCTTCTTGAAGGGAAAGATGTAACTCTGTGAGATGAATTAACAGAACACAGAGCAGTTTCTCAGAAAGCTTCTTTCCAGTTTTGAACGGAAGATATTTCCTTTTTCACCATAGCCCTCTATGGGCTTCCAAATATCCCTTTGCCAATTCCACAAGAACAGCCTTAGCGAAAGGCTTCTTGAAGGGAAAGATGTAACTCTGTGAGATGAATTAACAGAACACAGAGCAGTTTCTCAGAAAGCTTCTTTCCAGTTTTGAACGGAAGATATTTCCTTTTTCACCATAGCCCTCTATGGGCTTCCAAATATCCCTTTGCCAATTCCACAAGAACAGCCTTAGCGAAAGGCTTCTTGAAGGGAAAGATGTAACTCTGTGAGATGAATTAACAGAACACAGAGCAGTTTCTCAGAAAGCTTCTTTCCAGTTTTGAACGGAAGATATTTCCTTTTTCACCATAGCCCTCTATGGGCTTCCAAATATCCCTTTGCCAATTCCACAAGAACAGCCTTAGCGAAAGGCTTCTTGAAGGGAAAGATGTAACTCTGTGAGATGAATTAACAGAACACAGAGCAGTTTCTCAGAAAGCTTCTTTCCAGTTTTGAATGGAAGATATTTCCTTTTTCACCATAGCCCTCTATGGGCTTCCAAATATCCCTTTGCCAATTCCACAAGAACAGCCTTAGCGAAAGGCTTCTTGAAGGGAAAGATGTAACTCTGTGAGATGAATTAACAGAACACAGAGCAGTTTCTCAGAAAGCTTCTTTCCAGTTTTGAACGGAAGATATTTCCTTTTTCACCATAGCCCTCTATGGGCTTCCAAATATCCCTTTGCCAATTCCACAAGACAGCCTTAGCGAAAGGCTTCTTGAAGGGAAAGATGTAACTCTGTGAGATGAATTAACAGAACACAGAGCAGTTTCTCAGAAAGCTTCTTTCCAGTTTTGAACGGAAGATATTTCCTTTTTCACCGTAGCCCTCTATGGGCTTCCAAATATCCCTTTGCCAATTCACAAGAACAGCCTTAGCGAAAGGCTTCTTGAAGGGAAAGATGTAACTCTGTGAGATGAATTAACAGAACACAGAGCAGTTTCTCAGAAAGCTTCTTTCCAGTTTTGAACGGAAGATATTTCCTTTTTCACCATAGCCCTCTATGGGCTTCCAAATATCCCTTTGCCAATTCCACAAGAACAGCCTTAGCGAAAGGCTTCTTGAAGGGAAAGATGTAACTCTGTGAGATGAATTAACAGAACACAGAGCAGTTTCTCAGAAAGCTTCTTTCCAGTTTTGAACGGAAGATATTTCCTTTTTCACCATAGCCCTCTATGGGCTTCCAAATATCCCTTTGCCAATTCCACAAGAACAGCCTTAGCGAAAGGCTTCTTGAAGGGAAAGATGTAACTCTGTGAGATGAATTAACAGAACACAGAGCAGTTTCTCAGAAAGCTTCTTTCCAGTTTTGAACGGAAGATATTTCCTTTTTCACCATAACCCTCTACTGGCTTCCAAATATCCCTTTGCCAATTCCACAAGAACAGCCTTAGCGAAAGGCTTCTTGAAGGGAAAGATGTAACTCTGTGAGATGAATTAACAGAACACAGAGCAGTTTCTCAGAAAGCTTCTTTCCAGTTTTGAACGGAAGATATTTCCTTTTTCACCATAGCCCTCTATGGGCTTCCAAATATCCCTTTGCCAATTCCACAAGAACAGCCTTAGCGAAAGGCTTCTTGAAGGGAAAGATGTAACTCTGTGAGATGAATTAACAGAACACAGAGCAGTTTCTCAGAAAGCTTCTTTCCAGTTGTGAACGGAAGATATTTCCTTTTTCACCATAGCCCTCTATGGGCTTCCAAATATCCCTTTGCCAATTACACAAGAACAGCCTTAGCGAAAGGCTTCTTGAAGGGAAAGATGTAACTCTGTGAGATGAATTAACAGAACACAGAGCAGTTTCTCAGAAAGCTTCTTTCCAGTTTTTGAACGGAAGATATTTCCTTTTTCACCAGAGCCCTCTATGGGCTTCCAAATATCCCTTTGCCAACTCCACAAGAACAGCCTTAGCGAAAGGCTTCTTGAAGGGAAAGATGTAACTCTGTGAGATGAATTAACAGAACACAGAGCAGTTTCTCAGAAAGCTTCTTTCCAGTTTTGAACGGAAGATATTTCCTTTTTCACCATAGCCCTCTATGGGCTTCCAAATATCCCTTTGCCAATTCCACAAGAACAGCCTTAGCGAAAGGCTTCTGGAAGGGAAAGATGTAACTCTGTGAGATGAATTAACAGAACACAGAGCAGTTTCTCAGAAAGCTTCTTTCCAGTTTTGAACGGAAGATATTTCCTTTTTCACCATAGCCCTCTATGGGCTTCCAAATATCCCTTTGCCAATTCCACAAGAACAGCCTTAGCGAAAGGCTTCTTGAAGGGAAAGATGTAACTCTGTGAGATGAATTAACAGAACACAGAGCAGTTTCTCAGAAAGCTTCTTTCCAGTTGTGAACGGAAGATATTTCCTTTTTCACCATAGCCCTCTATGGGCTTCCAAATATCCCTTTGCCAATTCCACAAGAACAGCCTTAGCGAAAGGCTTCTTGAAGGGGAAGATGTAACTCTGTGAGATGAATTAACAGAACACAGAGCAGTTTCTCAGAAAGCTTCTTTCCAGTTTTGAACGGAAGATATTTCCTTTTTCACCAGAGCCCTCTATGGGCTTCCAAATATCCCTTTGCCAATTCCACAAGAACAGCCTTAGCGAAAGGCTTCTTGAAGGGAAAGATGTAACTCTGTGAGATGAATTAACAGAACACAGAGCAGTTTCTCAGAAAGCTTCTTTCCAGTTTTGAACGGAAGATATTTCCTTTTTCACCATAGCCCTCTATGGGCTTCCAAATATACCTTTGCCAATTCCACAAGAACAGCCTTAGCGAAAGGCTTCTTGAAGGGAAAGATGTAACTCTGTGAGATGAATTAACAGAACACAGAGCAGTTTCTCAGAAAGCTTCTTTCCAGTTTTGAACGGAAGATATTTCCTTTTTCACCATAGCCCTCTATGGGCTTCCAAATATCCCTTTGCCAATTCCACAAGAACAGCCTTAGCGAAAGGCTTCTTGAAGGGAAAGATGTAACTCTGTGAGATGAATTAACAGAACACAGAGCAGTTTCTCAGAAAGCTTCTTTCCAGTTTTGAACGGAAGATATTTCCTTTTTCACCATAGCCCTCTACGGGCTTCCAAATATCCCTTTGCCAATTCCACAAGAACAGCCTTAGCGAAAGGCTTCTTGAAGGGGAAGATGTAACTCTGTGAGATGAATTAACAGAACACAGAGCAGTTTCTCAGAAAGCTTCTTTCCAGTTTTGAACGGAAGATATTTCCTTTTTCACCATAGCCCTCTATGGGCTTCCAAATATCCCTTTGCCAATTCCACAAGAACAGCCTTAGCGAAAGGCTTCTTGAAGGGAAAGATGTAACTCTGTGAGATGAATTAACAGAACACAGAGCAGTTTCTCAGAAAGCTTCTTTCCAGTTTTGAACGGAAGATATTTCCTTTTTCACCATAGCCCTCTATGGGCTTCCAAATATCCCTTTGCCAATTCCACAAGAACAGCCTTAGCGAAAGGCTTCTTGAAGGGAAAGATGTAACTCTGTGAGATGAATTAACAGAACACAGAGCAGTTTCTCAGAAAGCTTCTTTCCAGTTTTGAACGGAAGATATTTCCTTTTTCACCATAGCCCTCTATGGGCTTCCAAATATCCCTTTGCCAATTCCACAAGAACAGCCTTAGCGAAAGGCTTCTTGAAGGGAAAGATGTAACTCTGTGAGATGAATTAACAGAACACAGAGCAGTTTCTCAGAAAGCTTCTTTCCAGTTTTGAACGGAAGATATTTCCTTTTTCACCATAGCCCTCTACGGGCTTCCAAATATCCCTTTGCCAATTCCACAAGAACAGCCTTAGCGAAAGGCTTCTTGAAGGGAAAGATGTAACTCTGTGAGATGAATTAACAGAACACAGAGCAGTTTCTCAGAAAGCTTCTTTCCAGTTTTGAACGGAAGATATTTCCTTTTTCACCATAGCCCTCTATGGGCTTCCAAATATCCCTTTGCCAATTCCACAAGAACAGCCTTAGCGAAAGGCTTCTTGAAGGGAAAGATGTAACTCTGTGAGATGAATTAACAGAACACAGAGCAGTTTCTCAGAAAGCTTCTTTCCAGTTTTGAACGGAAGATATTTCCTTTTTCACCATAGCCCTCTATGGGCTTCCAAATATCCCTTTGCCAATTCCACAAGAACAGCCTTAGCGAAAGGCTTCTTGAAGGGAAAGATGTAACTCTGTGAGATGAATTAACAGAACACAGAGCAGTTTCTCAGAAAGCTTCTTTCCAGTTTTGAACGGAAGATATTTCCTTTTTCACCATAGCCCTCTATGGGCTTCCAAATATCCCTTTGCCAATTCCACAAGAACAGCCTTAGCGAAAGGCTTCTTGAAGGGAAAGATGTAACTCTGTGAGATGAATTAACAGAACACAGAGCAGTTTCTCAGAAAGCTTCTTTCCAGTTTTGAACGGAAGATATTTCCTTTTTCACCATAGCCCTCTACGGGCTTCCAAATATCCCTTTGCCAATTCCACAAGAACAGCCTTAGCGAAAGGCTTCTTGAAGGGAAAGATGTAACTCTGTGAGATGAATTAACAGAACACAGAGCAGTTTCTCAGAAAGCTTCTTTCCAGTTTTGAACGGAAGATATTTCCTTTTTCACCATAGCCCTCTATGGGCTTCCAAATATCCCTTTGCCAATTCCACAAGAACAGCCTTAGCGAAAGGCTTCTTGAAGGGAAAGATGTAACTCTGTGAGATGAATTAACAGAACACAGAGCAGTTTCTCAGAAAGCTTCTTTCCAGTTTTGAACGGAAGATATTTCCTTTTTCACCATAGCCCTCTATGGGCTTCCAAATATCCCTTTGCCAATTCCACAAGAACAGCCTTAGCGAAAGGCTTCTTGAAGGGAAAGATGTAACTCTGTGAGATGAATTAACAGAACACAGAGCAGTTTCTCAGAAAGCTTCTTTCCAGTTTGGAACGGAAGATATTTCCTTTTTCACCATAACCCTCTACGGGCTTCCAAATATCCCTTTGCCAATTCCACAAGAACAGCCTTAGCGAAAGGCTTCTTGAAGGGAAAGATGTAACTCTGTGAGATGAATTAACAGAACACAGAGCAGTTTCTCAGAAAGCTTCTTTCCAGTTTTGAACGGAAGATATTTCCTTTTTCACCATAGCCCTCTATGGGCTTCCAAATATCCCTTTGCCAATTCCACAAGAACAGCCTTAGCGAAAGGCTTCTTGAAGGGAAAGATGTAACTCTGTGAGATGAATTAACAGAACACAGAGCAGTTTCTCTGAAAGCTTCTTTCCAGTTTTGAACGGAAGATATTTCCTTTTTCACCATAGCCCTCTATGGGCTTCCAAATATCCCTTTGCCAATTCCACAAGAACAGCCTTAGCGAAAGGCTTCTGGAAGGGAAAGATGTAACTCTGTGAGATGAATTAACAGAACACAGAGCAGTTTCTCAGAAAGCTTCTTTCCAGTTTTGAACGGAAGATATTTCCTTTTTCACCATAGCCCTCTATGGGCTTCCAAATATCCCTTTGCCAATTCCACAAGAACAGCCTTAGCGAAAGGCTTCTTGAAGGGAAAGATGTAACTCTGTGAGATGAATTAACAGAACACAGAGCAGTTTCTCAGAAAGCTTCTTTCCAGTTTTGAACGGAAGATATTTCCTTTTTCACCATAGCCCTCTATGGGCTTCCAAATATCCCTTTGCCAATTCCACAAGAACAGCCTTAGCGAAAGGCTTCTTGAAGGGAAAGATGTAACTCTGTGAGATGAATTAACAGAACACAGAGCAGTTTCTCAGAAAGTTTCTTTCAAGTTTTGAACGGAAGATATTTCCTTTTTCACCATAGCCCTCTACGGGCTTCCAAATATCCCTTTGCCAATTCCACAAGAACAGCCTTAGCGAAAGGCTTCTTGAAGGGAAAGATGTAACTCTGTGAGATGAATTAACAGAACACAGAGCAGTTTCTCAGAAAGCTTCTTTCCAGTTTTGAACGGAAGATATTTCCTTTTTCACCATAGCCCTCTATGGGCTTCCAAATATCCCTTTGCCAATTCCACAAGAACAGCCTTAGCGAAAGGCTTCTTGAAGGGAAAGATGTAACTCTGTGAGATGAATTAACAGAACACAGAGCAGTTTCTCAGAAAGCTTCTTTCCAGTTTTGAACGGAAGATATTTCCTTTTTCACCATAGCCCTCTATGGGCTTCCAAATATCCCTTTGCCAATTCCACAAGAACAGCCTTAGCGAAAGGCTTCTTGAAGGGAAAGATGTAACTCTGTGAGATGAATTAACAGAACACAGAGCAGTTTCTCAGAAAGCTTCTTTCCAGTTTTGAACGGAAGATATTTCCTTTTTCACCATAGCCCTCTATGGGCTTCCAAATATCCCTTTGCCAATTCCACAAGAACAGCCTTAGCGAAAGGCTTCTTGAAGGGAAAGATGTAACTCTGTGAGATGAATTAACAGAACACAGAGCAGTTTCTCAGAAAGCTTCTTTCCAGTTTTGAACGGAAGATATTTCCTTTTTCACCATAGCCCTCTACGGGCTTCCAAATATCCCTTTGCCAATTCCACAAGAACAGCCTTAGCGAAAGGCTTCTTGAAGGGAAAGATGTAACTCTGTGAGATGAATTAACAGAACACAGAGCAGTTTCTCAGAAAGCTTCTTTCCAGTTTTGAACGGAAGATATTTCCTTTTTCACCATAGCCCTCTATGGGCTTCCAAATATCCCTTTGCCAATTCCACAAGAACAGCCTTAGCGAAAGGCTTCTTGAAGGGAAAGATGTAACTCTGTGAGATGAATTAACAGAACACAGAGCAGTTTCTCAGAAAGCTTCTTTCCAGTTTTGAACGGAAGATATTTCCTTTTTCACCGTAGCCCTCTATGGGCTTCCAAATATCCCTTTGCCAATTCCACAAGAACAGACTTAGCGAAAGGCTTCTTGAAGGGAAAGATGTAACTCTGTGAGATGAATTAACAGAACACAGAGCAGTTTCTCAGAAAGCTTCTTTCCAGTTTTGAACGGAAGATATTTCCTTTTTCACCGTAACCCTCTACGGGCTTCCAAATATCCCTTTGCCAATTCCACAAGAACAGCCTTAGCGAAAGGCTTCTTGAAGGGAAAGATGTAACTCTGTGAGATGAATTAACAGAACACAGAGCAGTTTCTCAGAAAGCTTCTTTCCAGTTTTGAACGGAAGATATCTCCTTTTTCACCATAGCCCTCTATGGGCTTCCAAATATCCCTTTGCCAATTCCGCAAGAACAGCCTTAGCGAAAGGCTTCTTGAAGGGAAAGATGTAACTCTGTGAGATGAATTAACAGAACACAGAGCAGTTTCTCAGAAAGCTTCTTTCCAGTTTTGAACGGAAGATATTTCCTTTTTCACCATAGCCCTCTATGGGCTTCCAAATATCCCTTTGCCAATTCCACAAGAACAGCCTTAGCGAAAGGCTTCTTGAAGGGAAAGATGTAACTCTGTGAGATGAATTAACAGAACACAGAGCAGTTTCTCAGAAAGCTTCTTTCCAGTTTTGAACGGAAGATATTTCCTTTTTCACCATAGCCCTCTATGGGCTTCCAAATATCCCTTTGCCAATTCCACAAGAACAGCCTTAGCGAAAGGCTTCTTGAAGGGAAAGATGTAACTCTGTGAGATGAATTAACAGAACACAGAGCAGTTTCTCAGAAAGCTTCTTTCCAGTTTTGAACGGAAGATATTTCCTTTTTCACCGTAGCCCTCTATGGGCTTCCAAATATCCCTTTGCCAATTCCACAAGAACAGCCTTAGCGAAAGGCTTCTTGAAGGGAAAGATGTAACTCTGTGAGATGAATTAACAGAACACAGAGCAGTTTCTCAGAAAGCTTCTTTCCAGTTTTGAACGGAAGATATTTCCTTTTTCACCGTAGCCCTCTATGGGCTTCCAAATATCCCTTTGCCAATTCCACAAGAACAGCCTTAGCGAAAGGCTTCTTGAAGGGAAAGATGTAACTCTGTGAGATGAATTAGCAGAACACAGAGCAGTTTCTCAGAAAGCTTCTTTCCAGTTTTGAACGGAAGATATTTCCTTTTTCACCATAGCCCTCTATGGGCTTCCAAATATCCCTTTGCCAATTCCACAAGAACAGCCTTAGCGAAAGGCTTCTTGAAGGGAAAGATGTAACTCTGTGAGATGAATTAACAGAACACAGAGCAGTTTCTCAGAAAGCTTCTTTCCAGTTTTGAACGGAAGATATTTCCTTTTTCACCGTAGCCCTCTATGGGCTTCCAAATATCCCTTTGCCAATTCCACAAGAACAGCCTTAGCGAAAGGCTTCTTGAAGGGAAAGATGTAACTCTGTGAGATGAATTAACAGAACACAGAGCAGTTTCTCAGAAAGCTTCTTTCCAGTTTTGAACGGAAGATATTTCCTTTTTCACCGTAGCCCTCTATGGGCTTCCAAATATCCCTTTGCCAATTCCACAAGAACAGCCTTAGCGAAAGGCTTCTTGAAGGGAAAGATGTAACTCTGTGAGATGAATTAACAGAACACAGAGCAGTTTCTCAGAAAGCTTCTTTCCAGTTTTGAACGGAAGATATTTCCTTTTTCACCATAGCCCTCTATGGGCTTCCAAATATCCCTTTGCCAATTCCACAAGAACAGCCTTAGCGAAAGGCTTCTTGAAGGGAAAGATGTAACTCTGTGAGATGAATTAACAGAACACAGAGCAGTTTCTCAGAAAGCTTCTTTCCAGTTTTGAACGGAAGATATTTCCTTTTTCACCGTAGCCCTCTATGGGCTTCCAAATATCCCTTTGCCAATTCCACAAGAACAGCCTTAGCGAAAGGCTTCTTGAAGGGAAAGATGTAACTCTGTGAGATGAATTAACAGAACACAGAGCAGTTTCTCAGAAAGCTTCTTTCCAGTTTTGAACGGAAGATATTTCCTTTTTCACCGTAGCCCTCTATGGGCTTCCAAATATCCCTTTGCCAATTCCACAAGAACAGCCTTAGCGAAAGGCTTCTTGAAGGGAAAGATGTAACTCTGTGAGATGAATTAACAGAACACAGAGCAGTTTCTCAGAAAGCTTCTTTCCAGTTTTGAACGGAAGATATTTCCTTTTTCACCGTAGCCCTCTATGGGCTTCCAAATATCCCTTTGCCAATTCCACAAGAACAGCCTTAGCGAAAGGCTTCTTGAAGGGAAAGATGTAACTCTGTGAGATGAATTAACAGAACACAGAGCAGTTTCTCAGAAAGCTTCTTTCCAGTTTTGAACGGAAGATATTTCCTTTTTCACCATAGCCCTCTATGGGCTTCCAAATATCCCTTTGCCAATTCCACAAGAACAGCCTTAGCGAAAGGCTTCTTGAAGGGAAAGATGTAACTCTGTGAGATGAATTAACAGAACACAGAGCAGTTTCTCAGAAAGCTTCTTTCCAGTTTTGAACGGAAGATATTTCCTTTTTCACCATAGCCCTCTATGGGCTTCCAAATATCCCTTTGCCAATTCCACAAGAACAGCCTTAGCGAAAGGCTTCTTGAAGGGAAAGATGTAACTCTGTGAGATGAATTAACCGAACACAGAGCAGTTTCTCAGAAAGCTTCTTTCCAGTTTTGAACGGAAGATATTTCCTTTTTCACCGTAGCCCTCTATGGGCTTCCAAATATCCCTTTGCCAATTCCACAAGAACAGCCTTAGCGAAAGGCTTCTTGAAGGGAAAGATGTAACTCTGTGAGATGAATTAACAGAACACAGAGCAGTTTCTCAGAAAGCTTCTTTCCAGTTTTGAACGGAAGATATTTCCTTTTTCACCGTAGCCCTCTATGGGCTTCCAAATATCCCTTTGCCAATTCCACAAGAACAGCCTTAGCGAAAGGCTTCTTGAAGGGAAAGATGTAACTCTGTGAGATGAATTAACAGAACACAGAGCAGTTTCTCAGAAAGCTTCTTTCCAGTTTTGAACGGAAGATATTTCCTTTTTCACCATAGCCCTCTATGGGCTTCCAAATACCCCTTTGCCAATTCCACAAGAACAGCCTTAGCGAAAGGCTTCTTGAAGGGAAAGATGTAACTCTGTGAGATGAATTAACAGAACACAGAGCAGTTTCTCAGAAAGCTTCTTTCCAGTTTTGAACGGAAGATATTTCCTTTTTCACCATAGCCCTCTATGGGCTTCCAAATATCCCTTTGCCAATTCCACAAGAACAGCCTTAGCGAAAGGCTTCTTGAAGGGAAAGATGTAACTCTGTGAGATGAATTAACAGAACACAGAGCAGTTTCTCAGAAAGCTTCTTTCCAGTTTTGAACGGAAGATATTTCCTTTTTCACCATAGCCCTCTATGGGCTTCCAAATATCCCTTTGCCAATTCCACAAGAACAGCCTTAGCGAAAGGCTTCTTGAAGGGAAAGATGTAACTCTGTGAGATGAATTAACAGAACACAGAGCAGTTTCTCAGAAAGCTTCTTTCCAGTTTTGAACGGAAGATATTTCCTTTTTCACCATAGCCCTCTATGGGCTTCCAAATATCCCTTTGCCAATTCCACAAGAACAGCCTTAGCGAAAGGCTTCTTGAAGGGAAAGATGTAACTCTGTGAGATGAATTAACAGAACACAGAGCAGTTTCTCAGAAAGCTTCTTTCCAGTTTTGAACGGAAGATATTTCCTTTTTCACCGTAGCCCTCTATGGGCTTCCAAATATCCCTTTGCCAATTCCACAAGAACAGCCTTAGCGAAAGGCTTCTTGAAGGGAAAGATGTAACTCTGTGAGATGAATTAACAGAACACAGAGCAGTTTCTCAGAAAGCTTCTTTCCAGTTTTGAACGGAAGATATTTCCTTTTTCACCATAGCCCTCTATGGGCTTCCAAATATCCCTTTGCCAATTCCACAAGAACAGCCTTAGCGAAAGGCTTCTTGAAGGGAAAGATGTAACTCTGTGAGATGAATTAACAGAACACAGAGCAGTTTCTCAGAAAGCTTCTTTCCAGTTTTGAACGGAAGATATTTCCTTTTTCACCATAGCCCTCTATGGGCTTCCAAATATCCCTTTGCCAATTCCACAAGAACAGCCTTAGCGAAAGGCTTCTTGAAGGGAAAGATGTAACTCTGTGAGATGAATTAACAGAACACAGAGCAGTTTCTCAGAAAGCTTCTTTCCAGTTTTGAACGGAAGATATTTCCTTTTTCACCATAGCCCTCTATGGGCTTCCAAATATCCCTTTGCCAATTCCACAAGAACAGCCTTAGCGAAAGGCTTCTTGAAGGGAAAGATGTAACTCTGTGAGATGAATTAACAGAACACAGAGCAGTTTCTCAGAAAGCTTCTTTCCAGTTTTGAACGGAAGATATTTCCTTTTTCACCGTAGCCCTCTATGGGCTTCCAAATATCCCTTTGCCAATTCCACAAGAACAGCCTTAGCGAAAGGCTTCTTGAAGGGAAAGATGTAACTCTGTGAGATGAATTAACAGAACACAGAGCAGTTTCTCAGAAAGCTTCTTTCCAGTTTTGAACGGAAGATATTTCCTTTTTCACCGTAGCCCTCTATGGGCTTCCAAATATCCCTTTGCCAATTCCACAAGAACAGCCTTAGCGAAAGGCTTCTTGAAGGGAAAGATGTAACTCTGTGAGATGAATTAACAGAACACAGAGCAGTTTCTCAGAAAGCTTCTTTCCAGTTTTGAACGGAAGATATTTCCTTTTTCACCATAGCCCTCTATGGGCTTCCAAATATCCCTTTGCCAATTCCACAAGAACAGCCTTAGCGAAAGGCTTCTTGAAGGGAAAGATGTAACTCTGTGAGATGAATTAACAGAACACAGAGCAGTTTCTCAGAAAGCTTCTTTCCAGTTTTGAACGGAAGATATTTCCTTTTTCACCGTAGCCCTCTATGGGCTTCCAAATATCCCTTTGCCAATTCCACAAGAACAGCCTTAGCGAAAGGCTTCTTGAAGGGAAAGATGTAACTCTGTGAGATGAATTAACAGAACACAGAGCAGTTTCTCAGAAAGCTTCTTTCCAGTTTTGAACGGAAGATATTTCCTTTTTCACCGTAGCCCTCTATGGGCTTCCAAATATCCCTTTGCCAATTCCACAAGAACAGCCTTAGCGAAAGGCTTCTTGAAGGGAAAGATGTAACTCTGTGAGATGAATTAACAGAACACAGAGCAGTTTCTCAGAAAGCTTCTTTCCAGTTTTGAACGGAAGATATTTCCTTTTTCACCGTAGCCCTCTATGGGCTTCCAAATATCCCTTTGCCAATTCCACAAGAACAGCCTTAGCGAAAGGCTTCTTGAAGGGAAAGATGTAACTCTGTGAGATGAATTAACAGAACACAGAGCAGTTTCTCAGAAAGCTTCTTTCCAGTTTTGAACGGAAGATATTTCCTTTTTCACCATAGCCCTCTATGGGCTTCCAAATATCCCTTTGCCAATTCCACAAGAACAGCCTTAGCGAAAGGCTTCTTGAAGGGAAAGATGTAACTCTGTGAGATGAATTAACAGAACACAGAGCAGTTTCTCAGAAAGCTTCTTTCCAGTTTTGAACGGAAGATATTTCCTTTTTCACCATAGCCCTCTATGGGCTTCCAAATATCCCTTTGCCAATTCCACAAGAACAGCCTTAGCGAAAGGCTTCTTGAAGGGAAAGATGTAACTCTGTGAGATGAATTAACCGAACACAGAGCAGTTTCTCAGAAAGCTTCTTTCCAGTTTTGAACGGAAGATATTTCCTTTTTCACCGTAGCCCTCTATGGGCTTCCAAATATCCCTTTGCCAATTCCACAAGAACAGCCTTAGCGAAAGGCTTCTTGAAGGGAAAGATGTAACTCTGTGAGATGAATTAACAGAACACAGAGCAGTTTCTCAGAAAGCTTCTTTCCAGTTTTGAACGGAAGATATTTCCTTTTTCACCGTAGCCCTCTATGGGCTTCCAAATATCCCTTTGCCAATTCCACAAGAACAGCCTTAGCGAAAGGCTTCTTGAAGGGAAAGATGTAACTCTGTGAGATGAATTAACAGAACACAGAGCAGTTTCTCAGAAAGCTTCTTTCCAGTTTTGAACGGAAGATATTTCCTTTTTCACCATAGCCCTCTATGGGCTTCCAAATACCCCTTTGCCAATTCCACAAGAACAGCCTTAGCGAAAGGCTTCTTGAAGGGAAAGATGTAACTCTGTGAGATGAATTAACAGAACACAGAGCAGTTTCTCAGAAAGCTTCTTTCCAGTTTTGAACGGAAGATATTTCCTTTTTCACCATAGCCCTCTATGGGCTTCCAAATATCCCTTTGCCAATTCCACAAGAACAGCCTTAGCGAAAGGCTTCTTGAAGGGAAAGATGTAACTCTGTGAGATGAATTAACAGAACACAGAGCAGTTTCTCAGAAAGCTTCTTTCCAGTTTTGAACGGAAGATATTTCCTTTTTCACCATAGCCCTCTATGGGCTTCCAAATATCCCTTTGCCAATTCCACAAGAACAGCCTTAGCGAAAGGCTTCTTGAAGGGAAAGATGTAACTCTGTGAGATGAATTAACAGAACACAGAGCAGTTTCTCAGAAAGCTTCTTTCCAGTTTTGAACGGAAGATATTTCCTTTTTCACCATAGCCCTCTATGGGCTTCCAAATATCCCTTTGCCAATTCCACAAGAACAGCCTTAGCGAAAGGCTTCTTGAAGGGAAAGATGTAACTCTGTGAGATGAATTAACAGAACACAGAGCAGTTTCTCAGAAAGCTTCTTTCCAGTTTTGAACGGAAGATATTTCCTTTTTCACCATAGCCCTCTATGGGCTTCCAAATATCCCTTTGCCAATTCCACAAGAACAGCCTTAGCGAAAGGCTTCTTGAAGGGAAAGATGTAACTCTGTGAGATGAATTAACAGAACACAGAGCAGTTTCTCAGAAAGCTTCTTTCCAGTTTTGAACGGAAGATATTTCCTTTTTCACCGTAACCCTCTACGGGCTTCCAAATATCCCTTTGCCAATTCCACAAGAACAGCCTTAGCGAAAGGCTTCTTGAAGGGAAAGATGTAACTCTGTGAGATGAATTAACAGAACACAGAGCAGTTTCTCAGAAAGCTTCTTTCCAGTTTTGAACGGAAGATATCTCCTTTTTCACCGTAGCCCTCTATGGGCTTCCAAATATCCCTTTGCCAATTCCACAAGAACAGCCTTAGCGAAAGGCTTCTTGAAAGGAAAGATGTAACTCTGTGAGATGAATTAACAGAACACAGAGCAGTTTCTCAGAAAGCTTCTTTCCAGTTTTGAACGGAAGATATTTCCTTTTTCACCATAGCCCTCTATGGGCTTCCAAATATCCCTTTGCCAATTCCACAAGAACAGCCTTAGCGAAAGGCTTCTTGAAGGGAAAGATGTAACTCTGTGAGATGAATTAACAGAACACAGAGCAGTTTCTCAGAAAGCTTCTTTCCAGTTTTGAACGGAAGATATTTCCTTTTTCACCATAGCCCTCTATGGGCTTCCAAATATCCCTTTGCCAATTCCACAAGAACAGCCTTAGCGAAAGGCTTCTTGAAGGGAAAGATGTAACTCTGTGAGATGAATTAACAGAACACAGAGCAGTTTCTCAGAAAGCTTCTTTCCAGTTTTGAACGGAAGATATTTCCTTTTTCACCGTAGCCCTCTATGGGCTTCCAAATATCCCTTTGCCAATTCCACAAGAACAGCCTTAGCGAAAGGCTTCTTGAAGGGAAAGATGTAACTCTGTGAGATGAATTAACAGAACACAGAGCAGTTTCTCAGAAAGCTTCTTTCCAGTTTTGAACGGAAGATATTTCCTTTTTCACCGTAGCCCTCTATGGGCTTCCAAATATCCCTTTGCCAATTCCACAAGAACAGCCTTAGCGAAAGGCTTCTTGAAGGGAAAGATGTAACTCTGTGAGATGAATTAACAGAACACAGAGCAGTTTCTCAGAAAGCTTCTTTCCAGTTTTGAACGGAAGATATTTCCTTTTTCACCATAGCCCTCTATGGGCTTCCAAATATCCCTTTGCCAATTCCACAAGAACAGCCTTAGCGAAAGGCTTCTTGAAGGGAAAGATGTAACTCTGTGAGATGAATTAACAGAACACAGAGCAGTTTCTCAGAAAGCTTCTTTCCAGTTTTGAACGGAAGATATTTCCTTTTTCACCATACCCCTCTATGGGCTTCCAAATATCCCTTTGCCAATTCCACAAGAACAGCCTTAGCGAAAGGCTTCTTGAAGGGAAAGATGTAACTCTGTGAGATGAATTAACAGAACACAGAGCAGTTTCTCAGAAAGCTTCTTTCCAGTTTTGAACGGAAGATATTTCCTTTTTCACCGTAGCCCTCTATGGGCTTCCAAATATCCCTTTGCCAATTCCACAAGAACAGCCTTAGCGAAAGGCTTCTTGAAGGGAAAGATGTAACTCTGTGAGATGAATTAACAGAACACAGAGCAGTTTCTCAGAAAGCTTCTTTCCAGTTTTGAACGGAAGATATTTCCTTTTTCACCGTAGCCCTCTATGGGCTTCCAAATATCCCTTTGCCAATTCCACAAGAACAGCCTTAGCGAAAGGCTTCTTGAAGGGAAAGATGTAACTCTGTGAGATGAATTAACAGAACACAGAGCAGTTTCTCAGAAAGCTTCTTTCCAGTTTTGAACGGAAGATATTTCCTTTTTCACCATAGCCCTCTATGGGCTTCCAAATATCCCTTTGCCAATTCCACAAGAACAGCCTTAGCGAAAGGCTTCTTGAAGGGAAAGATGTAACTCTGTGAGATGAATTAACAGAACACAGAGCAGTTTCTCAGAAAGCTTCTTTCCAGTTTTGAACGGAAGATATTTCCTTTTTCACCGTAGCCCTCTATGGGCTTCCAAATATCCCTTTGCCAATTCCACAAGAACAGCCTTAGCGAAAGGCTTCTTGAAGGGAAAGATGTAACTCTGTGAGATGAATTAACAGAACACAGAGCAGTTTCTCAGAAAGCTTCTTTCCAGTTTTGAACGGAAGATATTTCCTTTTTCACCATAGCCCTCTATGGGCTTCCAAATATCCCTTTGCCAATTCCACAAGAACAGCCTTAGCGAAAGGCTTCTTGAAGGGAAAGATGTAACTCTGTGAGATGAATTAACAGAACACAGAGCAGTTTCTCAGAAAGCTTCTTTCCAGTTTTGAACGGAAGATATTTCCTTTTTCACCATAGCCCTCTATGGGCTTCCAAATATCCCTTTGCCAATTCCACAAGAACAGCCTTAGCGAAAGGCTTCTTGAAGGGAAAGATGTAACTCTGTGAGATGAATTAACAGAACACAGAGCAGTTTCTCAGAAAGCTTCTTTCCAGTTTTGAACGGAAGATATTTCCTTTTTCACCATAGCCCTCTATGGGCTTCCAAATATCCCTTTGCCAATTCCACAAGAACAGCCTTAGCGAAAGGCTTCTTGAAGGGAAAGATGTAACTCTGTGAGATGAATTAACAGAACACAGAGCAGTTTCTCAGAAAGCTTCTTTCCAGTTTTGAACGGAAGATATTTCCTTTTTCACCATAGCCCTCTATGGGCTTCCAAATATCCCTTTGCCAATTCCACAAGAACAGCCTTAGCGAAAGGCTTCTTGAAGGGAAAGATGTAACTCTGTGAGATGAATTAACCGAACACAGAGCAGTTTCTCAGAAAGCTTCTTTCCAGTTTTGAACGGAAGATATTTCCTTTTTCACCGTAGCCCTCTATGGGCTTCCAAATATCCCTTTGCCAATTCCACAAGAACAGCCTTAGCGAAAGGCTTCTTGAAGGGAAAGATGTAACTCTGTGAGATGAATTAACAGAACACAGAGCAGTTTCTCAGAAAGCTTCTTTCCAGTTTTGAACAGAAGATATTTCCTTTTTCACCGTAGCCCTCTATGGGCTTCCAAATATCCCTTTGCCAATTCCACAAGAACAGCCTTAGCGAAAGGCTTCTTGAAGGGAAAGATGTAACTCTGTGAGATGAATTAACAGAACACAGAGCAGTTTCTCAGAAAGCTTCTTTCCAGTTTTGAACGGAAGATATTTCCTTTTTCACCATAGCCCTCTATGGGCTTCCAAATACCCCTTTGCCAATTCCACAAGAACAGCCTTAGCGAAAGGCTTCTTGAAGGGAAAGATGTAACTCTGTGAGATGAATTAACAGAACACAGAGCAGTTTCTCAGAAAGCTTCTTTCCAGTTTTGAACGGAAGATATTTCCTTTTTCACCATAGCCCTCTATGGGCTTCCAAATATCCCTTTGCCAATTCCACAAGAACAGCCTTAGCGAAAGGCTTCTTGAAGGGAAAGATGTAACTCTGTGAGATGAATTAACAGAACACAGAGCAGTTTCTCAGAAAGCTTCTTTCCAGTTTTGAACGGAAGATATTTCCTTTTTCACCATAGCCCTCTATGGGCTTCCAAATATCCCTTTGCCAATTCCACAAGAACAGCCTTAGCGAAAGGCTTCTTGAAGGGAAAGATGTAACTCTGTGAGATGAATTAACAGAACACAGAGCAGTTTCTCAGAAAGCTTCTTTCCAGTTTTGAACGGAAGATATTTCCTTTTTCACCATAGCCCTCTATGGGCTTCCAAATATCCCTTTGCCAATTCCACAAAAACAGCCTTAGCGAAAGGCTTCTTGAAGGGAAAGATGTAACTCTGTGAGATGAATTAACAGAACACAGAGCAGTTTCTCAGAAAGCTTCTTTCCAGTTTTGAACGGAAGATATTTCCTTTTTCACCATAGCCCTCTATGGGCTTCCAAATATCCCTTTGCCAATTCCACAAGAACAGCCTTAGCGAAAGGCTTCTTGAAGGGAAAGATGTAACTCTGTGAGATGAATTAACAGAACACAGAGCAGTTTCTCAGAAAGCTTCTTTCCAGTTTTGAACGGAAGATATTTCCTTTTTCACCGTAGCCCTCTATGGGCTTCCAAATATCCCTTTGCCAATTCCACAAGAACAGCCTTAGCGAAAGGCTTCTTGAAGGGAAAGATGTAACTCTGTGAGATGAATTAACAGAACACAGAGCAGTTTCTCAGAAAGCTTCTTTCCAGTTTTGAACGGAAGATATTTCTTTTTTCACCATAGCCCTCTATGGGCTTCCAAATATCCCTTTGCCAATTCCACAAGAACAGCCTTAGCGAAAGGCTTCTTGAAGGGAAAGATGTAACTCTGTGAGATGAATTAACAGAACACAGAGCAGTTTCTCAGAAAGCTTCTTTCCAGTTTTGAACGGAAGATATTTCCTTTTTCACCGTAGCCCTCTATGGGCTTCCAAATATCCCTTTGCCAATTCCACAAGAACAGCCTTAGCGAAAGGCTTCTTGAAGGGAAAGATGTAACTCTGTGAGATGAATTAACAGAACACAGAGCAGTTTCTCAGAAAGCTTCTTTCCAGTTTTGAACGGAAGATATTTCGTTTTTCACCGTAGCCCTCTATGGGCATCCAAATATCCCTTTGCCAATTCCACAAGAACAGCCTTAGCGAAAGGCTTCTTGAAGGGAAAGATGTAACTCTGTGAGATGAATTAACAGAACACAGAGCAGTTTCTCAGAAAGCTTCTTTCCAGTTTTGAACGGAAGATATTTCCTTTTTCACCATAGCCCTCTATGGGCTTCCAAATATCCCTTTGCCAATTCCACAAGAACAGCCTTAGCGAAAGGCTTCTTGAAGGGAAAGATGTAACTCTGTGAGATGAATTAACAGAACACAGAGCAGTTTCTCAGAAAGCTTCTTTCCAGTTTTGAACGGAAGATATTTCCTTTTTCACCATAGCCCTCTATGGGCTTCCAAATATCCCTTTGCCAATTCCACAAGAACAGCCTTAGCGAAAGGCTTCTTGAAGGGAAAGATGTAACTCTGTGAGATGAATTAACAGAACACAGAGCAGTTTCTCAGAAAGCTTCTTTCCAGTTTTGAACGGAAGATATTTCCTTTTTCACCATAGCCCTCTATGGGCTTCCAAATATCCCTTTGCCAATTCCACAAGAACAGCCTTAGCGAAAGGCTTCTTGAAGGGAAAGATGTAACTCTGTGAGATGAATTAACAGAACACAGAGCAGTTTCTCAGAAAGCTTCTTTCCAGTTTTGAACGGAAGATATTTCCTTTTTCACCATAGCCCTCTATGGGCTTCCAAATATCCCTTTGCCAATTCCACAAGAACAGCCTTAGCGAAAGGCTTCTTGAAGGGAAAGATGTAACTCTGTGAGATGAATTAACAGAACACAGAGCAGTTTCTCAGAAAGCTTCTTTCCAGTTTTGAACGGAAGATATTTCCTTTTTCACCATAGCCCTCTATGGGCTTCCAAATATCCCTTTGCCAATTCCACAAGAACAGCCTTAGCGAAAGGCTTCTTGAAGGGAAAGATGTAACTCTGTGAGATGAATTAACAGAACACAGAGCAGTTTCTCAGAAAGCTTCTTTCCAGTTTTGAACGGAAGATATTTCCTTTTTCACCATAGCCCTCTATGGGCTTCCAAATATCCCTTTGCCAATTCCACAAGAACAGCCTTAGCGAAAGGCTTCTTGAAGGGAAAGATGTAACTCTGTGAGATGAATTAACAGAACACAGAGCAGTTTCTCAGAAAGCTTCTTTCCAGTTTTGAACGGAAGATATTTCCTTTTTCACCATAGCCCTCTATGGGCTTCCAAATATCCCTTTGCCAATTCCACAAGAACAGCCTTAGCGAAAGGCTTCTTGAAGGGAAAGATGTAACTCTGTGAGATGAATTAACAGAACACAGAGCAGTTTCTCAGAAAGCTTCTTTCCAGTTTTGAACGGAAGATATTTCCTTTTTCACCGTAGCCCTCTATGGGCTTCCAAATATCCCTTTGCCAATTCCACAAGAACAGCCTTAGCGAAAGGCTTCTTGAAGGGAAAGATGTAACTCTGTGAGATGAATTAACAGAACACAGAGCAGTTTCTCAGAAAGCTTCTTTCCAGTTTTGAACGGAAGATATTTCCTTTTTCACCATAGCCCTCTATGGGCTTCCAAATATCCCTTTGCCAATTCCACAAGAACAGCCTTAGCGAAAGGCTTCTTGAAGGGAAAGATGTAACTCTGTGAGATGAATTAACAGAACACAGAGCAGTTTCTCAGAAAGCTTCTTTCCAGTTTTGAACGGAAGATATTTCCTTTTTCACCATAGCCCTCTATGGGCTTCCAAATATCCCTTTGCCAATTCCACAAGAACAGCCTTAGCGAAAGGCTTCTTGAAGGGAAAGATGTAACTCTGTGAGATGAATTAACAGAACACAGAGCAGTTTCTCAGAAAGCTTCTTTCCAGTTTTGAACGGAAGATATTTCCTTTTTCACCGTAGCCCTCTATGGGCTTCCAAATATCCCTTTGCCAATTCCACAAGAACAGCCTTAGCGAAAGGCTTCTTGAAGGGAAAGATGTAACTCTGTGAGATGAATTAAGAGAACACAGAGCAGTTTCTCAGAAAGCTTCTTTCCAGTTTGGAACGGAAGATATTTCCTTTTTCACCGTAGCCCTCTATGGGCTTCCAAATATCCCTTTGCCAATTCCACAAGAACAGCCTTAGCGAAAGGCTTCTTGAAGGGAAAGATGTAACTCTGTGAGATGAATTAACAGAACACAGAGCAGTTTCTCAGAAAGCTTCTTTCCAGTTTTGAACGGAAGATATTTCCTTTTTCACCATAGCCCTCTATGGGCTTCCAAATATCCCTTTGCCAATTCCACAAGAACAGCCTTAGCGAAAGGCTTCTTGAAGGGAAAGATGTAACTCTGTGAGATGAATTAACAGAACACAGAGCAGTTTCTCAGAAAGCTTCTTTCCAGTTTTGAACGGAAGATATTTCCTTTTTCACCATAGCCCTCTATGGGCTTCCAAATATCCCTTTGCCAACTCCACAAGAACAGCCTTAGCGAAAGGCTTCTTGAAGGGAAAGATGTAACTCTGTGAGATGAATTAACAGAACACAGAGCAGTTTCTCAGAAAGCTTCTTTCCAGTTTTGAACGGAAGATATTTCCTTTTTCACCATAGCCCTCTATGGGCTTCCAAATATCCCTTTGCCAATTCCACAAGAACAGCCTTAGCGAAAGGCTTCTTGAAGGGAAAGATGTAACTCTGTGAGATGAATTAACAGAACACAGAGCAGTTTCTCAGAAAGCTTCTTTCCAGTTTTGAACGGAAGATATTTCCTTTTTCACCATAGCCCTCTATGGGCTTCCAAATATCCCTTTGCCAATTCCACAAGAACAGCCTTAGCGAAAGGCTTCTTGAAGGGAAAGATGTAACTCTGTGAGATGAATTAACAGAACACAGAGCAGTTTCTCAGAAAGCTTCTTTCCAGTTTTGAACGGAAGATATTTCCTTTTTCACCATAGCCCTCTATGGGCTTCCAAATATCCCTTTGCCAATTCCACAAGAACAGCCTTAGCGAAAGGCTTCTTGAAGGGAAAGATGTAACTCTGTGAGATGAATTAACAGAACACAGAGCAGTTTCTCAGAAAGCTTCTTTCCAGTTTTGAACGGAAGATATTTCCTTTTTCACCGTAGCCCTCTATGGGCTTCCAAATATCCCTTTGCCAATTCCACAAGAACAGCCTTAGCGAAAGGCTTCTTGAAGGGAAAGATGTAACTCTGTGAGATGAATTAACAGAACACAGAGCAGTTTCTCAGAAAGCTTCTTTCCAGTTTTGAACGGAAGATATTTCCTTTTTCACCATAGCCCTCTATGGGCTTCCAAATATCCCTTTGCCAATTCCACAAGAACAGCCTTAGCGAAAGGCTTCTTGAAGGGAAAGATGTAACTCTGTGAGATGAATTAACAGAACACAGAGCAGTTTCTCAGAAAGCTTCTTTCCAGTTTTGAACGGAAGATATTTCCTTTTTCACCGTAGCCCTCTATGGGCTTCCAAATATCCCTTTGCCAATTCCACAAGAACAGCCTTAGCGAAAGGCTTCTTGAAGGGAAAGATGTAACTCTGTGAGATGAATTAACAGAACACAGAACAGTTTCTCAGAAAGCTTCTTTCCAGTTTTGAACGGAAGATATTTCGTTTTTCACCGTAGCCCTCTATGGGCTTCCAAATATCCCTTTGCCAATTCCACAAGAACAGCCTTAGCGAAAGGCTTCTTGAAGGGAAAGATGTAACTCTGTGAGATGAATTAACAGAACACAGAGCAGTTTCTCAGAAAGCTTCTTTCCAGTTTTGAACGGAAGATATTTCCTTTTTCACCGTAGCCCTCTATGGGCTTCCAAATATCCCTTTGCCAATTCCACAAGAACAGCCTTAGCGAAAGGCTTCTTGAAGGGAAAGATGTAACTCTGTGAGATGAATTAACAGAACACAGAGCAGTTTCTCAGAAAGCTTCTTTCCAGTTTTGAACGGAAGATATTTCCTTTTTCACCATAGCCCTCTATGGGCTTCCAAATATCCCTTTGCCAATTCCACAAGAACAGCCTTAGCGAAAGGCTTCTTGAAGGGAAAGATGTAACTCTGTGAGATGAATTAACAGAACACAGAGCAGTTTCTCAGAAAGCTTCTTTCCAGTTTTGAACGGAAGATATTTCCTTTTTCACCATAGCCCTCTATGGGCTTCCAAATATCCCTTTGCCAATTCCACAAGAACAGCCTTAGCGAAAGGCTTCTTGAAGGGAAAGATGTAACTCTGTGAGATGAATTAACAGAACACAGAGCAGTTTCTCAGAAAGCTTCTTTCCAGTTTTGAACGGAAGATATTTCCTTTTTCACCATAGCCCTCTATGGGCTTCCAAATATCCCTTTGCCAATTCCACAAGAACAGCCTTAGCGAAAGGCTTCTTGAAGGGAAAGATGTAACTCTGTGAGATGAATTAACAGAACACAGAGCAGTGTCTCAGAAAGCTTCTTTCCAGTTTTGAACGGAAGATATTTCCTTTTTCACCGTAGCCCTCTATGGGCTTCCAAATATCCCTTTGCCAATTCCACTAGAACAGCCTTAGCGAAAGGCTTCTTGAAGGGAAAGATGTAACTCTGTGAGATGAATTAACAGAACACAGAGCAGTTTCTCAGAAAGCTTCTTTCCAGTTTTGAACGGAAGATATTTCCTTTTTCACCATAGCCCTCTATGGGCTTCCAAATATCCCTTTGCCAATTCCACAAGAACAGCCTTAGCGAAAGGCTTCTTGAAGGGAAAGATGTAACTCTGTGAGATGAATTAACAGAACACAGAGCAGTTTCTCAGAAAGCTTCTTTCCAGTTTTGAACGGAAGATATTTCCTTTTTCACCATAGCCCTCTATGGGCTTCCAAATATCCCTTTGCCAATTCCACAAGAACAGCCTTAGCGAAAGGCTTCTTGAAGGGAAAGATGTAACTCTGTGAGATGAATTAACAGAACACAGAGCAGTTTCTCAGAAAGCTTCTTTCCAGTTTTGAACGGAAGATATTTCCTTTTTCAACATAGCCCTCTATGGGCTTCCAAATATCCCTTTGCCAATTCCACAAGAACAGCCTTAGCGAAAGGCTTCTTGAAGGGAAAGATGTAACTCTGTGAGATGAATTAACAGAACACAGAGCAGTGTCTCAGAAAGCTTCTTTCCAGTTTTGAACGGAAGATATTTCCTTTTTCACCGTAGCCCTCTATGGGCTTCCAAATATCCCTTTGCCAATTCCACTAGAACAGCCTTAGCGAAAGGCTTCTTGAAGGGAAAGATGTAACTCTGTGAGATGAATTAACAGAACACAGAGCAGTTTCTCAGAAAGCTTCTTTCCAGTTTTGAACGGAAGATATTTCCTTTTTCACCATAGCCCTCTATGGGCTTCCAAATATCCCTTTGCCAATTCCACAAGAACAGCCTTAGCGAAAGGCTTCTTGAAGGGAAAGATGTAACTCTGTGAGATGAATTAACAGAACACAGAGCAGTTTCTCAGAAAGCTTCTTTCCAGTTTTGAACGGAAGATATTTCCTTTTTCACCATAGCCCTCTATGGGCTTCCAAATATCCCTTTGCCAATTCCACAAGAACAGCCTTAGCGAAAGGCTTCTTGAAGGGAAAGATGTAACTCTGTGAGATGAATTAACAGAACACAGAGCAGTTTCTCAGAAAGCTTCTTTCCAGTTTTGAACGGAAGATATTTCCTTTTTCACCATAGCCCTCTATGGGCTTCCAAATATCCCTTTGCCAAGTCCACAAGAACAGCCTTAGCGAAAGGCTTCTTGAAGGGAAAGATGTAACTCTGTGAGACGAATTAACAGAACACAGAGCAGTTTCTCAGAAAGCTTCTTTCCAGTTTTGAACGGAAGATATTTCCTTTTTCACCAGAGCCCTCTATGGGCTTCCAAATATCCCTTTGCCAATTCCACAAGAACAGCCTTAGCGAAAGGCTTCTTGAAGGGAAAGATGTAACTCTGTGAGATGAATTAACAGAACACAGAGCAGTTTCTCAGAAAGCTTCTTTCCAGTTTTGAACGGAAGATATTTCCTTTTTCACCAAAGCCCTCTATGGGCTTCCAAATATCCCTTTGCCAATTCCACAAGAACAGCCTTAGCGAAAGGCTTCTTGAAGGGAAAGATGTAACTCTGTGGGATGAATTAACAGAACACAGAGCAGTTTCTCAGAAAGCTTCTTCCCAGTTTTGAACGGAAAATATTTCCTTTTTCACCATAGCCCTCTATGGGCTTCCAAATATCCCTTTGCCAATTCCACAAGAACAGCCTTAGCGAAAGGCTTCTTGAAGGGAAAGATGTAACTCTGTGAGATGAATTAACAGAACACAGAGCAGTTTCTCAGAAAGCTTCTTTCCAGTTTTGAACGGAAGATATTTCCTTTTTCACCATAGCCCTCTATGGGCTTCCAAATATCCCTTTGCCAATTCCACAAGAACAGCCTTAGCGAAAGGCTTCTTGAAGGGAAAGATGTAACTCTGTGAGATGAATTAACAGAACACAGAGCAGTTTCTCAGAAAGCTTCTTTCCAGTTTTGAACGGAAGATATTTCCTTTTTCACCGTAGCCCTCTATGGGCTTCCAAATATCCCTTTGCCAATTCCACAAGAACAGCCTTAGCGAAAGGCTTCTTGAAGGGAAAGATGTAACTCTGTGAGATGAATTAACAGAACACAGAGCAGTTTCTCAGAAAGCTTCTTTCCAGTTTTGAACGGAAGATATTTCCTTTTTCACCGTAGCCCTCTATGGGCTTCCAAATATCCCTTTGCCAATTCCACAAGAACAGCCTTAGCGAAAGGCTTCTTGAAGGGAAAGATGTAACTCTGTGAGATGAATTAACAGAACACAGAGCAGTTTCTCAGAAAGCTTCTTTCCAGTTTTGAACGGAAGATATTTCCTTTTTCACCATAGCCCTCTATGGGCTTCCAAATATCCCTTTGCCAATTCCACAAGAACAGCCTTAGCGAAAGGCTTCTTGAAGGGAAAGATGTAACTCTGTGAGATGAATTAACAGAACACAGAGCAGTTTCTCAGAAAGCTTCTTTCCAGTTTTGAACGGAAGATATTTCCTTTTTCACCGTAGCCCTCTATGGGCTTCCAAATATCCCTTTGCCAATTCCACAAGAACAGCCTTAGCGAAAGGCTTCTTGAAGGGAAAGATGTAACTCTGTGAGATGAATTAACAGAACACAGAGCAGTTTCTCAGAAAGCTTCTTTCCAGTTTTGAACGGAAGATATTTCGTTTTTCACCGTAGCCCTCTATGGGCATCCAAATATCCCTTTGCCAATTCCACAAGAACAGCCTTAGCGAAAGGCTTCTTGAAGGGAAAGATGTAACTCTGTGAGATGAATTAACAGAACACAGAGCAGTTTCTCAGAAAGCTTCTTTCCAGTTTTGAACGGAAGATATTTCCTTTTTCACCATAGCCCTCTATGGGCTTCCAAATATCCCTTTGCCAATTCCACAAGAACAGCCTTAGCGAAAGGCTTCTTGAAGGGAAAGATGTAACTCTGTGAGATGAATTAACAGAACACAGAGCAGTTTCTCAGAAAGCTTCTTTCCAGTTTTGAACGGAAGATATTTCCTTTTTCACCATAGCCCTCTATGGGCTTCCAAATATCCCTTTGCCAATTCCACAAGAACAGCCTTAGCGAAAGGCTTCTTGAAGGGAAAGATGTAACTCTGTGAGATGAATTAACAGAACACAGAGCAGTTTCTCAGAAAGCTTCTTTCCAGTTTTGAACGGAAGATATTTCCTTTTTCACCATAGCCCTCTATGGGCTTCCAAATATCCCTTTGCCAATTCCACAAGAACAGCCTTAGCGAAAGGCTTCTTGAAGGGAAAGATGTAACTCTGTGAGATGAATTAACAGAACACAGAGCAGTTTCTCAGAAAGCTTCTTTCCAGTTTTGAACGGAAGATATTTCCTTTTTCACCATAGCCCTCTATGGGCTTCCAAATATCCCTTTGCCAATTCCACAAGAACAGCCTTAGCGAAAGGCTTCTTGAAGGGAAAGATGTAACTCTGTGAGATGAATTAACAGAACACAGAGCAGTTTCTCAGAAAGCTTCTTTCCAGTTTTGAACGGAAGATATTTCCTTTTTCACCATAGCCCTCTATGGGCTTCCAAATATCCCTTTGCCAATTCCACAAGAACAGCCTTAGCGAAAGGCTTCTTGAAGGGAAAGATGTAACTCTGTGAGATGAATTAACAGAACACAGAGCAGTTTCTCAGAAAGCTTCTTTCCAGTTTTGAACGGAAGATATTTCCTTTTTCACCATAGCCCTCTATGGGCTTCCAAATATCCCTTTGCCAATTCCACAAGAACAGCCTTAGCGAAAGGCTTCTTGAAGGGAAAGATGTAACTCTGTGAGATGAATTAACAGAACACAGAGCAGTTTCTCAGAAAGCTTCTTTCCAGTTTTGAACGGAAGATATTTCCTTTTTCACCATAGCCCTCTATGGGCTTCCAAATATCCCTTTGCCAATTCCACAAGAACAGCCTTAGCGAAAGGCTTCTTGAAGGGAAAGATGTAACTCTGTGAGATGAATTAACAGAACACAGAGCAGTTTCTCAGAAAGCTTCTTTCCAGTTTTGAACGGAAGATATTTCCTTTTTCACCGTAGCCCTCTATGGGCTTCCAAATATCCCTTTGCCAATTCCACAAGAACAGCCTTAGCGAAAGGCTTCTTGAAGGGAAAGATGTAACTCTGTGAGATGAATTAACAGAACACAGAGCAGTTTCTCAGAAAGCTTCTTTCCAGTTTTGAACGGAAGATATTTCCTTTTTCACCATAGCCCTCTATGGGCTTCCAAATATCCCTTTGCCAATTCCACAAGAACAGCCTTAGCGAAAGGCTTCTTGAAGGGAAAGATGTAACTCTGTGAGATGAATTAACAGAACACAGAGCAGTTTCTCAGAAAGCTTCTTTCCAGTTTTGAACGGAAGATATTTCCTTTTTCACCATAGCCCTCTATGGGCTTCCAAATATCCCTTTGCCAATTCCACAAGAACAGCCTTAGCGAAAGGCTTCTTGAAGGGAAAGATGTAACTCTGTGAGATGAATTAACAGAACACAGAGCAGTTTCTCAGAAAGCTTCTTTCCAGTTTTGAACGGAAGATATTTCCTTTTTCACCGTAGCCCTCTATGGGCTTCCAAATATCCCTTTGCCAATTCCACAAGAACAGCCTTAGCGAAAGGCTTCTTGAAGGGAAAGATGTAACTCTGTGAGATGAATTAAGAGAACACAGAGCAGTTTCTCAGAAAGCTTCTTTCCAGTTTGGAACGGAAGATATTTCCTTTTTCACCGTAGCCCTCTATGGGCTTCCAAATATCCCTTTGCCAATTCCACAAGAACAGCCTTAGCGAAAGGCTTCTTGAAGGGAAAGATGTAACTCTGTGAGATGAATTAACAGAACACAGAGCAGTTTCTCAGAAAGCTTCTTTCCAGTTTTGAACGGAAGATATTTCCTTTTTCACCATAGCCCTCTATGGGCTTCCAAATATCCCTTTGCCAATTCCACAAGAACAGCCTTAGCGAAAGGCTTCTTGAAGGGAAAGATGTAACTCTGTGAGATGAATTAACAGAACACAGAGCAGTTTCTCAGAAAGCTTCTTTCCAGTTTTGAACGGAAGATATTTCCTTTTTCACCATAGCCCTCTATGGGCTTCCAAATATCCCTTTGCCAACTCCACAAGAACAGCCTTAGCGAAAGGCTTCTTGAAGGGAAAGATGTAACTCTGTGAGATGAATTAACAGAACACAGAGCAGTTTCTCAGAAAGCTTCTTTCCAGTTTTGAACGGAAGATATTTCCTTTTTCACCATAGCCCTCTATGGGCTTCCAAATATCCCTTTGCCAATTCCACAAGAACAGCCTTAGCGAAAGGCTTCTTGAAGGGAAAGATGTAACTCTGTGAGATGAATTAACAGAACACAGAGCAGTTTCTCAGAAAGCTTCTTTCCAGTTTTGAACGGAAGATATTTCCTTTTTCACCATAGCCCTCTATGGGCTTCCAAATATCCCTTTGCCAATTCCACAAGAACAGCCTTAGCGAAAGGCTTCTTGAAGGGAAAGATGTAACTCTGTGAGATGAATTAACAGAACACAGAGCAGTTTCTCAGAAAGCTTCTTTCCAGTTTTGAACGGAAGATATTTCCTTTTTCACCATAGCCCTCTATGGGCTTCCAAATATCCCTTTGCCAATTCCACAAGAACAGCCTTAGCGAAAGGCTTCTTGAAGGGAAAGATGTAACTCTGTGAGATGAATTAACAGAACACAGAGCAGTTTCTCAGAAAGCTTCTTTCCAGTTTTGAACGGAAGATATTTCCTTTTTCACCATAGCCCTCTATGGGCTTCCAAATATCCCTTTGCCAATTCCACAAGAACAGCCTTAGCGAAAGGCTTCTTGAAGGGAAAGATGTAACTCTGTGGGATGAATTAACAGAACACAGAGCAGTTTCTCAGAAAGCTTCTTTCCAGTTTTGAACGGAAGATATTTCCTTTTTCACCATAGCCCTCTATGGGCTTCCAAATATCCCTTTGCCAATTCCACAAGAACAGCCTTAGCGAAAGGCTTCTTGAAGGGAAAGATGTAACTCTGTGAGATGAATTAACAGAACACAGAGCAGTTTCTCAGAAAGCTTCTTTCCAGTTTTGAACGGAAGATATTTCCTTTTTCACCATAGCCCTCTATGGGCTTCCAAATATCCCTTTGCCAATTCCACAAGAACAGCCTTAGCGAAAGGCTTCTTGAAGGGAAAGATGTAACTCTGTGAGACGAATTAACAGAACACAGAGCAGTTTCTCAGAAAGCTTCTTTCCAGTTTTGAACGGAAGATATTTCCTTTTTCACCGTAGCCCTCTATGGGCTTCCAAATATCCCTTTGCCAATTCCACAAGAACAGCCTTAGCGAAAGGCTTCTTGAAGGGAAAGATGTAACTCTGTGAGATGAATTAACAGAACACAGAGCAGTTTCTCAGAAAGCTTCTTTCCAGTTTTGAACGGAAGATATTTCCTTTTTCACCGTAGCCCTCTATGGGCTTCCAAATATCCCTTTGCCAATTCCACAAGAACAGCCTTAGCGAAAGGCTTCTTGAAGGGAAAGATGTAACTCTGTGAGATGAATTAACAGAACACAGAGCAGTTTCTCAGAAAGCTTCTTTCCAGTTTTGAACGGAAGATATTTCCTTTTTCACCATAGCCCTCTATGGGCTTCCAAATATCCCTTTGCCAATTCCACAAGAACAGCCTTAGCGAAAGGCTTCTTGAAGGGAAAGATGTAACTCTGTGAGATGAATTAACAGAACACAGAGCAGTTTCTCAGAAAGCTTCTTTCCAGTTTTGAACGGAAGATATTTCCTTTTTCACCGTAGCCCTCTATGGGCTTCCAAATATCCCTTTGCCAATTCCACAAGAACAGCCTTAGCGAAAGGCTTCTTGAAGGGAAAGATGTAACTCTGTGAGATGAATTAACAGAACACAGAGCAGTTTCTCAGAAAGCTTCTTTCCAGTTTTGAACGGAAGATATTTCCTTTTTCACCATAGCCCTCTATGGGCTTCCAAATATCCCTTTGCCAATTCCACAAGAACAGCCTTAGCGAAAGGCTTCTTGAAGGGAAAGATGTAACTCTGTGAGATGAATTAACAGAACACAGAGCAGTTTCTCAGAAAGCTTCTTTCCAGTTTTGAACGGAAGATATTTCCTTTTTCACCATAGCCCTCTATGGGCTTCCAAATATCCCTTTGCCAATTCCACAAGAACAGCCTTAGCGAAAGGCTTCTTGAAGGGAAAGATGTAACTCTGTGAGATGAATTAACAGAACACAGAGCAGTTTCTCAGAAAGCTTCTTTCCAGTTTTGAACGGAAGATATTTCCTTTTTCACCGTAGCCCTCTATGGGCTTCCAAATATCCCTTTGCCAATTCCACAAGAACAGCCTTAGCGAAAGGCTTCTTGAAGGGAAAGATGTAACTCTGTGAGATGAATTAACAGAACACAGAGCAGTTTCTCAGAAAGCTTCTTTCCAGTTTTGAACGGAAGATATTTCCTTTTTCACCATAGCCCTCTATGGGCTTCCAAATATCCCTTTGCCAATTCCACAAGAACAGCCTTAGCGAAAGGCTTCTTGAAGGGAAAGATGTAACTCTGTGAGATGAATTAACAGAACACAGAGCAGTTTCTCAGAAAGCTTCTTTCCAGTTTTGAACGGAAGATATTTCCTTTTTCACCGTAGCCCTCTATGGGCTTCCAAATATCCCTTTGCCAATTCCACAAGAACAGCCTTAGCGAAAGGCTTCTTGAAGGGAAAGATGTAACTCTGTGAGATGAATTAACAGAACACAGAACAGTTTCTCAGAAAGCTTCTTTCCAGTTTTGAACGGAAGATATTTCGTTTTTCACCGTAGCCCTCTATGGGCTTCCAAATATCCCTTTGCCAATTCCACAAGAACAGCCTTAGCGAAAGGCTTCTTGAAGGGAAAGATGTAACTCTGTGAGATGAATTAACAGAACACAGAGCAGTTTCTCAGAAAGCTTCTTTCCAGTTTTGAACGGAAGATATTTCCTTTTTCACCGTAGCCCTCTATGGGCTTCCAAATATCCCTTTGCCAATTCCACAAGAACAGCCTTAGCGAAAGGCTTCTTGAAGGGAAAGATGTAACTCTGTGAGATGAATTAACAGAACACAGAGCAGTTTCTCAGAAAGCTTCTTTCCAGTTTTGAACGGAAGATATTTCCTTTTTCACCATAGCCCTCTATGGGCTTCCAAATATCCCTTTGCCAATTCCACAAGAACAGCCTTAGCGAAAGGCTTCTTGAAGGGAAAGATGTAACTCTGTGAGATGAATTAACAGAACACAGAGCAGTTTCTCAGAAAGCTTCTTTCCAGTTTTGAACGGAAGATATTTCCTTTTTCACCATAGCCCTCTATGGGCTTCCAAATATCCCTTTGCCAATTCCACAAGAACAGCCTTAGCGAAAGGCTTCTTGAAGGGAAAGATGTAACTCTGTGAGATGAATTAACAGAACACAGAGCAGTTTCTCAGAAAGCTTCTTTCCAGTTTTGAACGGAAGATATTTCCTTTTTCACCATAGCCCTCTATGGGCTTCCAAATATCCCTTTGCCAATTCCACAAGAACAGCCTTAGCGAAAGGCTTCTTGAAGGGAAAGATGTAACTCTGTGAGATGAATTAACAGAACACAGAGCAGTGTCTCAGAAAGCTTCTTTCCAGTTTTGAACGGAAGATATTTCCTTTTTCACCGTAGCCCTCTATGGGCTTCCAAATATCCCTTTGCCAATTCCACTAGAACAGCCTTAGCGAAAGGCTTCTTGAAGGGAAAGATGTAACTCTGTGAGATGAATTAACAGAACACAGAGCAGTTTCTCAGAAAGCTTCTTTCCAGTTTTGAACGGAAGATATTTCCTTTTTCACCATAGCCCTCTATGGGCTTCCAAATATCCCTTTGCCAATTCCACAAGAACAGCCTTAGCGAAAGGCTTCTTGAAGGGAAAGATGTAACTCTGTGAGATGAATTAACAGAACACAGAGCAGTTTCTCAGAAAGCTTCTTTCCAGTTTTGAACGGAAGATATTTCCTTTTTCACCATAGCCCTCTATGGGCTTCCAAATATCCCTTTGCCAATTCCACAAGAACAGCCTTAGCGAAAGGCTTCTTGAAGGGAAAGATGTAACTCTGTGAGATGAATTAACAGAACACAGAGCAGTTTCTCAGAAAGCTTCTTTCCAGTTTTGAACGGAAGATATTTCCTTTTTCACCATAGCCCTCTATGGGCTTCCAAATATCCCTTTGCCAATTCCACAAGAACAGCCTTAGCGAAAGGCTTCTTGAAGGGAAAGATGTAACTCTGTGAGATGAATTAACAGAACACAGAGCAGTGTCTCAGAAAGCTTCTTTCCAGTTTTGAACGGAAGATATTTCCTTTTTCACCGTAGCCCTCTATGGGCTTCCAAATATCCCTTTGCCAATTCCACTAGAACAGCCTTAGCGAAAGGCTTCTTGAAGGGAAAGATGTAACTCTGTGAGATGAATTAACAGAACACAGAGCAGTTTCTCAGAAAGCTTCTTTCCAGTTTTGAACGGAAGATATTTCCTTTTTCACCATAGCCCTCTATGGGCTTCCAAATATCCCTTTGCCAATTCCACAAGAACAGCCTTAGCGAAAGGCTTCTTGAAGGGAAAGATGTAACTCTGTGAGATGAATTAACAGAACACAGAGCAGTTTCTCAGAAAGCTTCTTTCCAGTTTTGAACGGAAGATATTTCCTTTTTCACCATAGCCCTCTATGGGCTTCCAAATATCCCTTTGCCAATTCCACAAGAACAGCCTTAGCGAAAGGCTTCTTGAAGGGAAAGATGTAACTCTGTGAGATGAATTAACAGAACACAGAGCAGTTTCTCAGAAAGCTTCTTTCCAGTTTTGAACGGAAGATATTTCCTTTTTCACCATAGCCCTCTATGGGCTTCCAAATATCCCTTTGCCAAGTCCACAAGAACAGCCTTAGCGAAAGGCTTCTTGAAGGGAAAGATGTAACTCTGTGAGACGAATTAACAGAACACAGAGCAGTTTCTCAGAAAGCTTCTTTCCAGTTTTGAACGGAAGATATTTCCTTTTTCACCAGAGCCCTCTATGGGCTTCCAAATATCCCTTTGCCAATTCCACAAGAACAGCCTTAGCGAAAGGCTTCTTGAAGGGAAAGATGTAACTCTGTGAGATGAATTAACAGAACACAGAGCACTTTCTCAGAAAGCTTCTTTCCAGTTTTGAACGGAAGATATTTCCTTTTTCACCAAAGCCCTCTATGGGCTTCCAAATATCCCTTTGCCAATTCCACAAGAACAGCCTTAGCGAAAGGCTTCTTGAAGGGAAAGATGTAACTCTGTGGGATGAATTAACAGAACACAGAGCAGTTTCTCAGAAAGCTTCTTCCCAGTTTTGAACGGAAAATATTTCCTTTTTCACCATAGCCCTCTATGGGCTTCCAAATATCCCTTTGCCAATTCCACAAGAACAGCCTTAGCGAAAGGCTTCTTGAAGGGAAAGATGTAACTCTGTGAGATGAATTAACAGAACACAGAGCAGTTTCTCAGAAAGCTTCTTTCCAGTTTTGAACGGAAGATATTTCCTTTTTCACCATAGCCCTCTATGGGCTTCCAAATATCCCTTTGCCAATTCCACAAGAACAGCCTTAGCGAAAGGCTTCTTGAAGGGAAAGATGTAACTCTGTGAGATGAATTAACAGAACACAGAGCAGTTTCTCAGAAAGCTTCTTTCCAGTTTTGAACGGAAGATATTTCCTTTTTCACCGTAGCCCTCTATGGGCTTCCAAATATCCCTTTGCCAATTCCACAAGAACAGCCTTAGCGAAAGGCTTCTTGAAGGGAAAGATGTAACTCTGTGAGATGAATTAACAGAACACAGAGCAGTTTCTCAGAAAGCTTCTTTCCAGTTTTGAACGGAAGATATTTCCTTTTTCACCGTAGCCCTCTATGGGCTTCCAAATATCCCTTTGCCAATTCCACAAGAACAGCCTTAGCGAAAGGCTTCTTGAAGGGAAAGATGTAACTCTGTGAGATGAATTAACAGAACACAGAGCAGTTTCTCAGAAAGCTTCTTTCCAGTTTTGAACGGAAGATATTTCCTTTTTCACCATAGCCCTCTATGGGCTTCCAAATATCCCTTTGCCAATTCCACAAGAACAGCCTTAGCGAAAGGCTTCTTGAAGGGAAAGATGTAACTCTGTGAGATGAATTAACAGAACACAGAGCAGTTTCTCAGAAAGCTTCTTTCCAGTTTTGAACGGAAGATATTTCCTTTTTCACCGTAGCCCTCTATGGGCTTCCAAATATCCCTTTGCCAATTCCACAAGAACAGCCTTAGCGAAAGGCTTCTTGAAGGGAAAGATGTAACTCTGTGAGATGAATTAACAGAACACAGAGCAGTTTCTCAGAAAGCTTCTTTCCAATTTTGAACGGAAGATATTTCCTTTTTCACCATAGCCCTCTATGGGCTTCCAAATATCCCTTTGCCAATTCCACAAGAACAGCCTTAGCGAAAGGCTTCTTGAAGGGAAAGATGTAACTCTGTGAGATGAATTAACAGAACACAGAGCAGTTTCTCAGAAAGCTTCTTTCCAGTTTTGAACGGAAGATATTTCCTTTTTCACCATAGCCCTCTATGGGCTTCCAAATATCCCTTTGCCAATTCCACAAGAACAGCCTTAGCGAAAGGCTTCTTGAAGGGAAAGATGTAACTCTGTGAGATGAATTAACAGAACACAGAGCAGTTTCTCAGAAAGCTTCTTTCCAGTTTTGAACGGAAGATATTTCCTTTTTCACCGTAGCCCTCTATGGGCTTCCAAATATCCCTTTGCCAATTCCACAAGAACAGCCTTAGCGAAAGGCTTCTTGAAGGGAAAGATGTAACTCTGTGAGATGAATTAACAGAACACAGAGCAGTTTCTCAGAAAGCTTCTTTCCAGTTTTGAACGGAAGATATTTCCTTTTTCACCATAGCCCTCTATGGGCTTCCAAATATCCCTTTGCCAATTCCACAAGAACAGCCTTAGCGAAAGGCTTCTTGAAGGGAAAGATGTAACTCTGTGAGATGAATTAACAGAACACAGAGCAGTTTCTCAGAAAGCTTCTTTCCAGTTTTGAACGGAAGATATTTCCTTTTTCACCGTAGCCCTCTATGGGCTTCCAAATATCCCTTTGCCAATTCCACAAGAACAGCCTTAGCGAAAGGCTTCTTGAAGGGAAAGATGTAACTCTGTGAGATGAATTAACAGAACACAGAGCAGTTTCTCAGAAAGCTTCTTTCCAGTTTTGAACGGAAGATATTTCGTTTTTCACCGTAGCCCTCTATGGGCTTCCAAATATCCCTTTGCCAATTCCACAAGAACAGCCTTAGCGAAAGGCTTCTTGAAGGGAAAGATGTAACTCTGTGAGATGAATTAACAGAACACAGAGCAGTTTCTCAGAAAGCTTCTTTCCAGTTTTGAACGGAAGATATTTCCTTTTTCACCATAGCCCTCTATGGGCTTCCAAATATCCCTTTGCCAATTCCACAAGAACAGCCTTAGCGAAAGGCTTCTTGAAGGGAAAGATGTAACTCTGTGAGATGAATTAACAGAACACAGAGCAGTTTCTCAGAAAGCTTCTTTCCAGTTTTGAACGGAAGATATTTCCTTTTTCACCATAGCCCTCTATGGGCTTCCAAATATCCCTTTGCCAATTCCACAAGAACAGCCTTAGCGAAAGGCTTCTTGAAGGGAAAGATGTAACTCTGTGAGATGAATTAACAGAACACAGAGCAGTTTCTCAGAAAGCTTCTTTCCAGTTTTGAACGGAAGATATTTCCTTTTTCACCATAGCCCTCTATGGGCTTCCAAATATCCCTTTGCCAATTCCACAAGAACAGCCTTAGCGAAAGGCTTCTTGAAGGGAAAGATGTAACTCTGTGAGATGAATTAACAGAACACAGAGCAGTTTCTCAGAAAGCTTCTTTCCAGTTTTGAACGGAAGATATTTCCTTTTTCACCATAGCCCTCTATGGGCTTCCAAATATCCCTTTGCCAATTCCACAAGAACAGCCTTAGCGAAAGGCTTCTTGAAGGGAAAGATGTAACTCTGTGAGATGAATTAACAGAACACAGAGCAGTTTCTCAGAAAGCTTCTTTCCAGTTTTGAACGGAAGATATTTCCTTTTTCACCATAGCCCTCTATGGGCTTCCAAATATCCCTTTGCCAATTCCACAAGAACAGCCTTAGCGAAAGGCTTCTTGAAGGGAAAGATGTAACTCTGTGAGATGAATTAACAGAACACAGAGCAGTTTCTCAGAAAGCTTCTTTCCAGTTTTGAACGGAAGATATTTCCTTTTTCACCATAGCCCTCTATGGGCTTCCAAATATCCCTTTGCCAATTCCACAAGAACAGCCTTAGCGAAAGGCTTCTTGAAGGGAAAGATGTAACTCTGTGAGATGAATTAACAGAACACAGAGCAGTTTCTCAGAAAGCTTCTTTCCAGTTTTGAACGGAAGATATTTCCTTTTTCACCATAGCCCTCTATGGGCTTCCAAATATCCCTTTGCCAATTCCACAAGAACAGCCTTAGCGAAAGGCTTCTTGAAGGGAAAGATGTAACTCTGTGAGATGAATTAACAGAACACAGAGCAGTTTCTCAGAAAGCTTCTTTCCAGTTTTGAACGGAAGATATTTCCTTTTTCACCAGAGCCCTCTATGGGCTTCCAAATATCCCTTTGCCAATTCCACAAGAACAGCCTTAGCGAAAGGCTTCTTGAAGGGAAAGATGTAACTCTGTGAGATGAATTAACAGAACACAGAGCAGTTTCTCAGAAAGCTTCTTTCCAGTTTTGAACGGAAGATATTTCCTTTTTCACCATAGCCCTCTATGGGCTTCCAAATATCCCTTTGCCAATTCCACAAGAACAGCCTTAGCGAAAGGCTTCTTGAAGGGAAAGATGTAACTCTGTGAGATGAATTAACAGAACACAGAGCAGTTTCTCAGAAAGCTTCTTTCCAGTTTTGAACGGAAGATATTTCCTTTTTCACCATAGCCCTCTATGGGCTTCCAAATATCCCTTTGCCAATTCCACAAGAACAGCCTTAGCGAAAGGCTTCTTGAAGGGAAAGATGTAACTCTGTGAGATGAATTAACAGAACACAGAGCAGTTTCTCAGAAAGCTTCTTTCCAGTTTTGAACGGAAGATATTTCCTTTTTCACCATAGCCCTCTATGGGCTTCCAAATATCCCTTTGCCAATTCCACAAGAACAGCCTTAGCCGAAAGGCTTCTTGAAGGGAAAGATGTAACTCTGTGAGATGAATTAACAGAACACAGAGCAGTTTCTCAGAAAGCTTCTTTCCAGTTTTGAACGGAAGATATTTCCTTTTTCACCGTAGCCCTCTATGGGCTTCCAAATATCCCTTTGCCAATTCCACAAGAACAGCCTTAGCGAAAGGCTTCTTGAAGGGAAAGATGTAACTCTGTGAGATGAATTAACAGAACACAGAGCAGTTTCTCAGAAAGCTTCTTTCCAGTTTTGAACGGATGATATTTCCTTTTTCACCGTAGCCCTCTATGGGCTTCCAAATATCCCTTTGCCAATTCCACAAGAACAGCCTTAGCGAAAGGCTTCTTGAAGGGAAAGATGTAACTCTGTGAGATGAATTAACAGAACACAGAGCAGTTTCTCAGAAAGCTTCTTTCCAGTTTTGAACGGAAGATATTTCGTTTTTCACCATAGCCCTCTATGGGCTTCCAAATATCCCTTTGCCAATTCCACAAGAACAGCCTTAGCGAAAGGCTTCTTGAAGGGAAAGATGTAACTCTGTGAGATGAATTAACAGAACACAGAGCAGTTTCTCAGAAAGCTTCTTTCCAGTTTTGAACGGAAGATATTTCCTTTTTCACCATAACCCTCTACGGGCTTCCAAATATCCCTTTGCCAATTCCACAAGAACAGCCTTAGCGAAAGGCTTCTTGAAGGGAAAGATGTAACTCTGTGAGATGAATTAACAGAACACAGAGCAGTTTCTCAGAAAGCTTCTTTCCAGTTTTGAACGGAAGATATTTCCTTTTTCACCATAGCCCTCTATGGGCTTCCAAATATCCCTTTGCCAATTCCACAAGAACAGCCTTAGCGAAAGGCTTCTTGAAAGGAAAGATGTAACTCTGTGAGACGAATTAACAGAACACAGAGCAGTTTCTCAGAAAGCTTCTTTCCAGTTTTGAACGGAAGATATTTCCTTTTTCACCGTAGCCCTCTATGGGCTTCCAAATATCCCTTTGCCAATTCCACAAGAACAGCCTTAGCGAAAGGCTTCTTGAAGGGAAAGATGTAACTCTGTGAGATGAATTAACAGAACACAGAGCAGTTTCTCAGAAAGCTTCTTTCCAGTTTTGAACGGAAGATATTTCCTTTTTCACCGTAGCCCTCTATGGGCTTCCAAATATCCCTTTGCCAATTCCACAAGAACAGCCTTAGCGAAAGGCTTCTTGAAGGGAAAGATGTAACTCTGTGAGATGAATTAACAGAACACAGAGCAGTTTCTCAGAAAGCTTCTTTCCAGTTTTGAACGGAAGATATTTCCTTTTTCACCATAGCCCTCTATGGGCTTCCAAATATCCCTTTGCCAATTCCACAAGAACAGCCTTAGCGAAAGGCTTCTTGAAGGGAAAGATGTAACTCTGTGAGATGAATTAACAGAACACAGAGCAGTTTCTCAGAAAGCTTCTTTCCAGTTTTGAACGGAAGATATTTCCTTTTTCACCATAGCCCTCTATGGGCTTCCAAATATCCCTTTGCCAATTCCACAAGAACAGCCTTAGCGAAAGGCTTCTTGAAGGGAAAGATGTAACTCTGTGAGATGAATTAACAGAACACAGAGCAGTTTCTCAGAAAGCTTCTTTCCAGTTTTGAACGGAAGATATTTCCTTTTTCACCGTAGCCCTCTATGGGCTTCCAAATATCCCTTTGCCAATTCCACAAGAACAGCCTTAGCGAAAGGCTTCTTGAAGGGAAAGATGTAACTCTGTGAGATGAATTAACAGAACACAGAGCAGTTTCTCAGAAAGCTTCTTTCCAGTTTTGAACGGAAGATATTTCCTTTTTCACCATAGCCCTCTATGGGCTTCCAAATATCCCTTTGCCAATTCCACAAGAACAGCCTTAGCGAAAGGCTTCTTGAAGGGAAAGATGTAACTCTGTGAGATGAATTAACAGAACACAGAGCAGTTTCTCAGAAAGCTTCTTTCCAGTTTTGAACGGAAGATATTTCCTTTTTCACCATAGCCCTCTATGGGCTTCCAAATATCCCTTTGCCAATTCCACAAGAACAGCCTTAGCGAAAGGCTTCTTGAAGGGAAAGATGTAACTCTGTGAGATGAATTAACAGAACACAGAGCAGTTTCTCAGAAAGCTTCTTTCCAGTTTGGAATGGAAGATATTTCCTTTTTCACCGTAGCCCTCTATGGGCTTCCAAATATCCCTTTGCCAATTCCACAAGAACAGCCTTAGCGAAAGGCTTCTTGAAGGGAAAGATGTAACTCTGTGAGATGAATTAACAGAACACAGAGCAGTTTCTCAGAAAGCTTCTTTCCAGTTTTGAACGGAAGATATTTCCTTTTTCACCATAGCCCTCTATGGGCTTCCAAATATCCCTTTGCCAATTCCACAAGAACAGCCTTAGCGAAAGGCTTCTTGAAGGGAAAGATGTAACTCTGTGAGATGAATTAACAGAACACAGAGCAGTTTCTCAGAAAGCTTCTTTCCAGTTTTGAACGGAAGATATTTCCTTTTTCACCATAGCCCTCTATGGGCTTCCAAATATCCCTTTGCCAATTCCACAAGAACAGCCTTAGCGAAAGGCTTCTTGAAGGGAAAGATGTAACTCTGTGAGATGAATTAACAGAACACAGAGCAGTTTCTCAGAAAGCTTCTTTCCAGTTTTGAACGGAAGATATTTCCTTTTTCACCATAGCCCTCTATGGGCTTCCAAATATCCCTTTGCCAATTCCACAAGAACAGCCTTAGCGAAAGGCTTCTTGAAGGGAAAGATGTAACTCTGTGAGATGAATTAACAGAACACAGAGCAGTTTCTCAGAAAGCTTCTTTCCAGTTTTGAACGGAAGATATTTCCTTTTTCACCGTAGCCCTCTATGGGCTTCCAAATATCCCTTTGCCAATTCCACAAGAACAGCCTTAGCGAAAGGCTTCTTGAAGGGAAAGATGTAACTCTGTGAGATGAATTAAGAGAACACAGAGCAGTTTCTCAGAAAGCTTCTTTCCAGTTTGGAACGGAAGATATTTCCTTTTTCACCAGAGCCCTCTATGGGCTTCCAAATATCCCTTTGCCAATTCCACAAGAACAGCCTTAGCGAAAGGCTTCTTGAAGGGAAAGATGTAACTCTGTGAGATGAATTAACAGAACACAGAGCAGTTTCTCAGAAAGCTTCTTTCCAGTTTTGAACGGAAGATATTTCCTTTTTCACCATAGCCCTCTATGGGCTTCCAAATATCCCTTTGCCAATTCCACAAGAACAGCCTTAGCGAAAGGCTTCTTGAAGGGAAAGATGTAACTCTGTGAGATGAATTAACAGAACACAGAGCAGTTTCTCAGAAAGCTTCTTTCCAGTTTTGAACGGAAGATATTTCCTTTTTCACCATAGCCCTCTATGGGCTTCCAAATATCCCTTTGCCAATTCCACAAGAACAGCCTTAGCGAAAGGCTTCTTGAAGGGAAAGATGTAACTCTGTGAGATGAATTAACAGAACACAGAGCAGTTTCTCAGAAAGCTTCTTTCCAGTTTTGAACGGAAGATATTTCCTTTTTCACCATAGCCCTCTATGGGCTTCCAAATATCCCTTTGCCAATTCCACAAGAACAGCCTTAGCGAAAGGCTTCTTGAAGGGAAAGATGTAACTCTGTGAGATGAATTAACAGAACACAGAGCAGTTTCTCAGAAAGCTTCTTTCCAGTTTTGAACGGAAGATATTTCCTTTTTCACCATAGCCCTCTATGGGCTTCCAAATATCCCTTTGCCAATTCCACAAGAACAGCCTTAGCGAAAGGCTTCTTGAAGGGAAAGATGTAACTCTGTGAGATGAATTAACAGAACACAGAGCAGTTTCTCAGAAAGCTTCTTTCCAGTTTTGAACGGAAGATATTTCCTTTTTCACCATAGCCCTCTATGGGCTTCCAAATATCCCTTTGCCAATTCCACAAGAACAGCCTTAGCGAAAGGCTTCTTGAAGGGAAAGATGTAACTCTGTGAGATGAATTAACAGAACACAGAGCAGTTTCTCAGAAAGCTTCTTTCCAGTTTTGAACGGAAGATATTTCCTTTTTCACCGTAGCCCTCTATGGGCTTCCAAATATCCCTTTGCCAATTCCACAAGAACAGCCTTAGCGAAAGGCTTCTTGAAGGGAAAGATGTAACTCTGTGAGATGAATTAACAGAACACAGAGCAGTTTCTCAGAAAGCTTCTTTCCAGTTTTGAACGGAAGATATTTCCTTTTTCACCGTAGCCCTCTATGGGCTTCCAAATATCCCTTTGCCAATTCCACAAGAACAGCCTTAGCGAAAGGCTTCTTGAAGGGAAAGATGTAACTCTGTGAGATGAATTAACAGAACACAGAGCAGTTTCTCAGAGAGCTTCTTTCCAGTTTTGAACGGAAGATATTTCCTTTTTCACCATAGCCCTCTATGGGCTTCCAAATATCCCTTTGCCAATTCCACAAGAACATCCTTAGCGAAAGGCTTCTTGAAGGGAAAGATGTAACTCTGTGAGATGAATTAACAGAACACAGAGCAGTTTCTCAGAAAGCTTCTTTCCAGTTTTGAACGGAAGATATTTCCTTTTTCACCGTAGCCCTCTATGGGCTTCCAAATATCCATTTGCCAATTCCACAAGAACAGCCTTAGCGAAAGGCTTCTTGAAGGGAAAGATGTAACTCTGTGAGATGAATTAATAGAACACAGAGCAGTTTCTCAGAAAGCTTCTTTCCAGTTTTGAACGGAAGATATTTCCTTTTTCACCATAGCCCTCTATGGGCTTCCAAATATCCCTTTGCCAATTCCACAAGAACAGCCTTAGCGAAAGGCTTCTTGAAGGGAAAGATGTAACTCTGTGAGATGAATTAACAGAACACAGAGCAGTTTCTCAGAAAGCTTCTTTCCAGTTTTGAACGGAAGATATTTCCTTTTTCACCATAGCCCTCTATGGGCTTCCAAATATCCCTTTGCCAATTCCACAAGAACAGCCTTAGCGAAAGGCTTCTTGAAGGGAAAGATGTAACTCTGTGAGATGAATTAACAGAACACAGAGCAGTTTCTCAGAAAGCTTCTTTCCAGTTTTGAACGGAAGATATTTCCTTTTTCACCATAGCCCTCTATGGGCTTCCAAATATCCCTTTGCCAATTCCACAAGAACAGCCTTAGCGAAAGGCTTCTTGAAGGGAAAGATGTAACTCTGTGAGATGAATTAACAGAACACAGAGCAGTTTCTCAGAAAGCTTCTTTCCAGTTTTGAACGGAAGATATTTCCTTTTTCACCATAGCCCTCTATGGGCTTCCAAATATCCCTTTGCCAATTCCACAAGAACAGCCTTAGCGAAAGGCTTCTTGAAGGGAAAGATGTAACTCTGTGAGATGAATTAACAGAACACAGAGCAGTTTCTCAGAAAGCTTCTTTCCAGTTTTGAACGGAAGATATTTCCTTTTTCACCGTAGCCCTCTATGGGCTTCCAAATATCCCTTTGCCAATTCCACAAGAACAGCCTTAGCGAAAGGCTTCTTGAAGGGAAAGATGTAACTCTGTGAGATGAATTAACAGAACACAGAGCAGTTTCTCAGAAAGCTTCTTTCCAGTTTTGAACGGAAGATATTTCCTTTTTCACCGTAGCCCTCTATGGGCTTCCAAATATCCCTTTGCCAATTCCACAAGAACAGCCTTAGCGAAAGGCTTCTTGAAGGGAAAGATGTAACTCTGTGAGATGAATTAACAGAACACAGAGCAGTTTCTCAGAGAGCTTCTTTCCAGTTTTGAACGGAAGATATTTCCTTTTTCACCATAGCCCTCTATGGGCTTCCAAATATCCCTTTGCCAATTCCACAAGAACATCCTTAGCGAAAGGCTTCTTGAAGGGAAAGATGTAACTCTGTGAGATGAATTAACAGAACACAGAGCAGTTTCTCAGAAAGCTTCTTTCCAGTTTTGAACGGAAGATATTTCCTTTTTCACCGTAGCCCTCTATGGGCTTCCAAATATCCCTTTGCCAATTCCACAAGAACAGCCTTAGCGAAAGGCTTCTTGAAGGGAAAGATGTAACTCTGTGAGGTGAATTAACAGAACACAGAGCAGTTTCTCAGAAAGCTTCTTTCCAGTTTTGAACGGAAGATATTTCCTTTTTCACCATAGCCCTCTATGGGCTTCCAAATATCCCTTTGCCAATTCCACAAGAACAGCCTTAGTGAAAGGCTTCTTGAAGGGAAAGATGTAACTCTGTGAGATGAATTAACAGAACACAGAGCAGTTTCTCAGAAAGCTTCTTTCCAGTTTTGAACGGAAGATATTTCCTTTTTCACCATAGCCCTCTATGGGCTTCCAAATATCCCTTTGCCAATTCCACAAGAACAGCCTTAGCGAAAGGCTTCTTGAAGGGAAAGATGTAACTCTGTGAGATGAATTAACAGAACACAGAGCAGTTTCTCAGAAAGCTTCTTTCCAGTTTTGAACGGAAGATATTTCCTTTTTCACCATAGCCCTCTATGGGCTTCCAAATATCCCTTTGCCAATTCCACAAGAACAGCCTTAGCGAAAGGCTTCTTGAAGGGAAAGATGTAACTCTGTGAGATGAATTAACAGAACACAGAGCAGTTTCTCAGAAAGCTTCTTTCCAGTTTTGAACGGAAGATATTTCCTTTTTCACCATAGCCCTCTATGGGCTTCCAAATATCCCTTTGCCAATTCCACAAGAACAGCCTTAGCGAAAGGCTTCTTGAAGGGAAAGATGTAACTCTGTGAGATGAATTAACAGAACACAGAGCAGTTTCTCAGAAAGCTTCTTTCCAGTTTTGAACGGAAGATATTTCCTTTTTCACCGTAGCCCTCTATGGGCTTCCAAATATCCCTTTGCCAATTCCACAAGAACAGCCTTAGCGAAAGGCTTCTTGAAGGGAAAGATGTAACTCTGTGAGATGAATTAACAGAACACAGAGCAGTTTCTCAGAAAGCTTCTTTCCAGTTTTGAACGGAAGATATTTCCTTTTTCACCGTAGCCCTCTATGGGCTTCCAAATATCCCTTTGCCAATTCCACCAGAACAGCCTTAGCGAAAGGCTTCTTGAAGGGAAAGATGTAACTCTGTGAGATGAATTAAGAGAACACAGAGCAGTTTCTCAGAAAGCTTCTTTCCAGTTTGGAACGGAAGATATTTCCTTTTTCACCGTAGCCCTCTATGGGCTTCCAAATATCCCTTTGCCAATTCCACAAGAACAGCCTTAGCGAAAGGCTTCTTGAAGGGAAAGATGTAACTCTGTGAGATGAATTAAGAGAACACAGAGCAGTTTCTCAGAAAGCTTCTTTCCAGTTTTGAACGGAAGATATTTCCTTTTTCACCATAGCCCTCTATGGGCTTCCAAATATCCCTTTGCCAATTCCACAAGAACAGCCTTAGCGAAAGGCTTCTTGAAGGGAAAGATGTAACTCTGTGAGATGAATTAACAGAACACAGAGCAGTTTCTCAGAAAGCTTCTTTCCAGTTTTGAACGGAAGATATTTCCTTTTTCACCATAGCCCTCTATGGGCTTCCAAATATCCCTTTGCCAACTCCACAAGAACAGCCTTAGCGAAAGGCTTCTTGAAGGGAAAGATGTAACTCTGTGAGATGAATTAACAGAACACAGAGCAGTTTCTCAGAAAGCTTCTTTCCAGTTTTGAACGGAAGATATTTCCTTTTTCACCATAGCCCTCTATGGGCTTCCAAATATCCCTTTGCCAATTCCACAAGAACAGCCTTAGCGAAAGGCTTCTTGAAGGGAAAGATGTAACTCCGTGAGATGAATTAACAGAACACAGAGCAGTTTCTCAGAAAGCTTCTTTCCAGTTTTGAACGGAAGATATTTCCTTTTTCACCATAGCCCTCTATGGGCTTCCAAATATCCCTTTGCCAATTCCACAAGAACAGCCTTAGCGAAAGGCTTCTTGAAGGGAAAGATGTAACTCTGTGAGATGAATTAACAGAACACAGAGCAGTTTCTCAGAAAGCTTCTTTCCAGTTTTGAACGGAAGATATTTCCTTTTTCACCATAGCCCTCTATGGGCTTCCAAATATCCCTTTGCCAATTCCACAAGAACAGCCTTAGCGAAAGGCTTCTTGAAGGGAAAGATGTAACTCTGTGAGATGAATTAACAGAACACAGAGCAGTTTCTCAGAAAGCTTCTTTCCAGTTTTGAACGGAAGATATTTCCTTTTTCACCGTAGCCCTCTATGGGCTTCCAAATATCCCTTTGCCAATTCCACAAGAACAGCCTTAGCGAAAGGCTTCTTGAAGGGAAAGATGTAACTCTGTGAGATGAATTAACAGAACACAGAGCAGTTTCTCAGAAAGCTTCTTTCCAGTTTTGAACGGAAGATATTTCCTTTTTCACCGTAGCCCTCTATGGGCTTCCAAATATCCCTTTGCCAATTCCACAAGAACAGCCTTAGCGAAAGGCTTCTTGAAGGGAAAGATGTAACTCTGTGAGATGAATTAACAGAACACAGAGCAGTTTCTCAGAAAGCTTCTTTCCAGTTTTGAACGGAAGATATTTCCTTTTTCACCATAGCCCTCTATGGGCTTCCAAATATCCCTTTGCCAACTCCACAAGAACAGCCTTAGCGAAAGGCTTCTTGAAGGGAAAGATGTAACTCTGTGAGACGAATTAACAGAACACAGAGCAGTTTCTCAGAAAGCTTCTTTCCAGTTTTGAACGGAAGATATTTCCTTTTTCACCAGAGCCCTCTATGGGCTTCCAAATATCCCTTTGCCAATTCCACAAGAACAGCCTTAGCGAAAGGCTTCTTGAAGGGAAAGATGTAACTCTGTGAGATGAATTAACAGAACACAGAGCAGTTTCTCAGAAAGCTTCTTTCCAGTTTTGAACGGAAGATATTTCCTTTTTCACCATAGCCCTCTATGGGCTTCCAAATATCCCTTTGCCAATTCCACAAGAACAGCCTTAGCGAAAGGCTTCTTGAAGGGAAAGATGTAACTCTGTGAGATGAATTAACAGAACACAGAGCAGTTTCTCAGAAAGCTTCTTTCCAGTTTTGAACGGAAGATATTTCCTTTTTCACCATAGCCCTCTATGGGCTTCCAAATATCCCTTTGCCAATTCCACAAGAACAGCCTTAGCGAAAGGCTTCTTGAAGGGAAAGATGTAACTCTGTGAGATGAATTAACAGAACACAGAGCAGTTTCTCAGAAAGCTTCTTTCCAGTTTTGAACGGAAGATATTTCCTTTTTCACCGTAGCCCTCTATGGGCTTCCAAATATCCCTTTGCCAATTCCACAAGAACAGCCTTAGCGAAAGGCTTCTTGAAGGGAAAGATGTAACTCTGTGAGATGAATTAACAGAACACAGAGCAGTTTCTCAGAAAGCTTCTTTCCAGTTTTGAACGGAAGATATTTCCTTTTTCACCATAGCCCTCTATGGGCTTCCAAATATCCCTTTGCCAATTCCACAAGAACAGCCTTAGCGAAAGGCTTCTTGAAGGGAAAGATGTAACTCTGTGAGATGAATTAACAGAACACAGAGCAGTTTCTCAGAAAGCTTCTTTCCAGTTTTGAACGGAAGATATTTCCTTTTTCACCATAGCCCTCTATGGGCTTCCAAATATCCCTTTGCCAATTCCACAAGAACAGCCTTAGCGAAAGGCTTCTTGAAGGGAAAGATGTAACTCTGTGAGATGAATTAACAGAACACAGAGCAGTTTCTCAGAAAGCTTCTTTCCAGTTTTGAACGGAAGATATTTCCTTTTTCACCATAGCCCTCTATGGGCTTCCAAATATCCCTTTGCCAATTCCACAAGAACAGCCTTAGCGAAAGGCTTCTTGAAGGGAAAGATGTAACTCTGTGAGATGAATTAACAGAACACAGAGCAGTTTCTCAGAAAGCTTCTTTCCAGTTTTGAACGGAAGATATTTCCTTTTTCACCGTAGCCCTCTATGGGCTTCCAAATATCCCTTTGCCAATTCCACAAGAACAGCCTTAGCGAAAGGCTTCTTGAAGGGAAAGATGTAACTCTGTGAGGTGAATTAACAGAACACAGAGCAGTTTCTCAGAAAGCTTCTTTCCAGTTTTGAACGGAAGATATTTCCTTTTTCACCATAGCCCTCTATGGGCTTCCAAATATCCCTTTGCCAATTCCACAAGAACAGCCTTAGTGAAAGGCTTCTTGAAGGGAAAGATGTAACTCTGTGAGATGAATTAACAGAACACAGAGCAGTTTCTCAGAAAGCTTCTTTCCAGTTTTGAACGGAAGATATTTCCTTTTTCACCATAGCCCTCTATGGGCTTCCAAATATCCCTTTGCCAATTCCACAAGAACAGCCTTAGCGAAAGGCTTCTTGAAGGGAAAGATGTAACTCTGTGAGATGAATTAACAGAACACAGAGCAGTTTCTCAGAAAGCTTCTTTCCAGTTTTGAACGGAAGATATTTCCTTTTTCACCATAGCCCTCTATGGGCTTCCAAATATCCCTTTGCCAATTCCACAAGAACAGCCTTAGCGAAAGGCTTCTTGAAGGGAAAGATGTAACTCTGTGAGATGAATTAACAGAACACAGAGCAGTTTCTCAGAAAGCTTCTTTCCAGTTTTGAACGGAAGATATTTCCTTTTTCACCAGAGCCCTCTATGGGCTTCCAAATATCCCTTTGCCAATTCCACAAGAACAGCCTTAGCGAAAGGCTTCTTGAAGGGAAAGATGTAACTCTGTGAGATGAATTAACAGAACACAGAGCAGTTTCTCAGAAAGCTTCTTTCCAGTTTTGAACGGAAGATATTTCCTTTTTCACCAGAGCCCTCTATGGGCTTCCAAATATCCCTTTGCCAATTCCACAAGAACAGCCTTAGCGAAAGGCTTCTTGAAGGGAAAGATGTAACTCTGTGAGATGAATTAACAGAACACAGAGCAGTTTCTCAGAAAGCTTCTTTCCAGTTTTGAACGGAAGATATTTCCTTTTTCACCAGAGCCCTCTATGGGCTTCCAAATATCCCTTTGCCAATTCCACAAGAACAGCCTTAGCGAAAGGCTTCTTGAAGGGAAAGATGTAACTCTGTGAGATGAATTAACAGAACACAGAGCAGTTTCTCAGAAAGCTTCTTTCCAGTTTTGAACGGAAGATATTTCATTTTTCACCGTAGCCCTCTATGGGCTTCCAAATATCCCTTTGCCAATTCCACAAGAACAGCCTTAGCGAAAGGCTTCTTGAAGGGAAAGATGTAACTCTGTGAGATGAATTAACAGAACACAGAGCAGTTTCTCAGAAAGCTTCTTTCCAGTTTTGAACGGAAGATATTTCCTTTTTCACCATAGCCCTCTATGGGCTTCCAAATATCCCTTTGCCAATTCCACAAGAACAGCCTTAGCGAAAGGCTTCTTGAAGGGAAAGATGTAACTCTGTGAGATGAATTAACAGAACACAGAGCAGTTTCTCAGAAAGCTTCTTTCCAGTTTTGAACGGAAGATATTTCCTTTTTCACCAGAGCCCTCTATGGGCTTCCAAATATCCCTTTGCCAATTCCACAAGAACAGCCTTAGCGAAAGGCTTCTTGAAGGGAAAGATGTAACTCTGTGAGATGAATTAACAGAACACAGAGCAGTTTCTCAGAAAGCTTCTTTCCAGTTTTGAACGGAAGATATTTCCTTTTTCACCAGAGCCCTCTATGGGCTTCCAAATATCCCTTTGCCAATTCCACAAGAACAGCCTTAGCGAAAGGCTTCTTGAAGGGAAAGATGTAACTCTGTGAGATGAATTAACAAAACACAGAGCAGTTTCTCAGAAAGCTTCTTTCCAGTTTTGAACGGAAGATATTTCCTTTTTCACCATAGCCCTCTATGGGCTTCCAAATATCCCTTTGCCAATTCCACAAGAACAGCCTTAGCGAAAGGCTTCTTGAAGGGAAAGATGTAACTCTGTGGGATGAATTAACAGAACACAGAGCAGTTTCTCAGAATGCTTCTTTCCAGTTTTGAACGGAAGATATTTCCTTTTTCACCATAGCCCTCTATGGGCTTCCAAATATCCCTTTGCCAATTCCACAAGAACAGCCTTAGCGAAAGGCTTCTTGAAGGGAAAGATGTAACTCTGTGAGATGAATTAACAGAACACAGAGCAGTTTCTCAGAAAGCTTCTTTCCAGTTTTGAACGGAAGATATTTCCTTTTTCACCATAGCCCTCTATGGGCTTCCAAATATCCCTTTGCCAATTCCACAAGAACAGCCTTAGCGAAAGGCTTCTTGAAGGGAAAGATGTAACTCTGTGAGATGAATTAACAGAACACAGAGCAGTTTCTCAGAAAGCTTCTTTCCAGTTTTGAACGGAAGATATTTCCTTTTTCACCAGAGCCCTCTATGGGCTTCCAAATATCCCTTTGCCAATTCCACAAGAACAGCCTTAGCGAAAGGCTTCTTGAAGGGAAAGATGTAACTCTGTGAGATGAATTAACAGAACACAGAGCAGTTTCTCAGAAAGCTTCTTTCCAGTTTTGAACGGAAGATATTTCCTTTTTCACCATAGCCCTCTACGGGCTTCCAAATATCCCTTTGCCAATTCCACAAGAACAGCCTTAGCGAAAGGCTTCTTGAAGGGAAAGATGTAACTCTGTGAGATGAATTAACAGAACACAGAGCAGTTTCTCAGAAAGCTTCTTTCCAGTTTTGAACGGAAGATATTTCCTTTTTCACCATAGCCCTCTATGGGCTTCCAAATATCCCTTTGCCAATTCCACAAGAACAGCCTTAGCGAAAGGCTTCTTGAAGGGAAAGATGTAACTCTGTGAGATGAATTAACAGAACACAGAGCAGTTTCTCAGAAAGCTTCTTTCCAGTTTTGAACGGAAGATATTTCCTTTTTCACCAGAGCCCTCTATGGGCTTCCAAATATCCCTTTGCCAATTCCACAAGAACAGCCTTAGCGAAAGGCTTCTTGAAGGGAAAGATGTAACTCTGTGAGATGAATTAACAGAACACAGAGCAGTTTCTCAGAAAGCTTCTTTCCAGTTTTGAACGGAAGATATTTCCTTTTTCACCATAGCCCTCTATGGGCTTCCAAATATCCCTTTGCCAATTCCACAAGAACAGCCTTAGCGAAAGGCTTCTTGAAGGGAAAGATGTAACTCTGTGAGATGAATTAACAGAACACAGAGCAGTTTCTCAGAAAGCTTCTTTCCAGTTTTGAACGGAAGATATTTCCTTTTTCACCATAGCCCTCTATGGGCTTCCAAATATCCCTTTGCCAATTCCACAAGAACAGCCTTAGCGAAAGGCTTCTTGAAGGGAAAGATGTAACTCTGTGAGATGAATTAACAGAACACAGAGCAGTTTCTCAGAAAGCTTCTTTCCAGTTTTGAACGGAAGATATTTCCTTTTTCACCATAGCCCTCTACGGGCTTCCAAATATCCCTTTGCCAATTCCACAAGAACAGCCTTAGCGAAAGGCTTCTTGAAGGGAAAGATGTAACTCTGTGAGATGAATTAACAGAACACAGAGCAGTTTCTCAGAAAGCTTCTTTCCAGTTTTGAACGGAAGATATTTCCTTTTTCACCATAGCCCTCTATGGGCTTCCAAATATCCCTTTGCCAATTCCACAAGAACAGCCTTAGCGAAAGGCTTCTTGAAGGGAAAGATGTAACTCTGTGAGATGAATTAACAGAACACAGAGCAGTTTCTCAGAAAGCTTCTTTCCAGTTTTGAACGGAAGATATTTCCTTTTTCACCATAGCCCTCTATGGGCTTCCAAATATCCCTTTGCCAATTCCACAAGAACAGCCTTAGCGAAAGGCTTCTTGAAGGGAAAGATGTAACTCTGTGAGATGAATTAACAGAACACAGAGCAGTTTCTCAGAAAGCTTCTTTCCAGTTTTGAACGGAAGATATTTCCTTTTTCACCATAGCCCTCTATGGGCTTCCAAATATCCCTTTGCCAATTCCACAAGAACAGCCTTAGCGAAAGGCTTCTTGAAGGGAAAGATGTAACTCTGTGAGATGAATTAACAGAACACAGAGCAGTTTCTCAGAAAGCTTCTTTCCAGTTTTGAACGGAAGATATTTCCTTTTTCACCATAGCCCTCTATGGGCTTCCAAATATCCCTTTGCCAATTCCACAAGAACAGCCTTAGCGAAAGGCTTCTTGAAGGGAAAGATGTAACTCTGTGAGATGAATTAACAGAACACAGAGCAGTTTCTCAGAAAGCTTCTTTCCAGTTTTGAACGGAAGATATTTCCTTTTTCACCATAGCCCTCTATGGGCTTCCAAATATCCCTTTGCCAATTCCACAAGAACAGCCTTAGCGAAAGGCTTCTTGAAGGGAAAGATGTAACTCTGTGAGATGAATTAACAGAACACAGAGCAGTTTCTCAGAAAGCTTCTTTCCAGTTTTGAACGGAAGATATTTCCTTTTTCACCAGAGCCCTCTATGGGCTTCCAAATATCCCTTTGCCAATTCCACAAGAACAGCCTTAGCGAAAGGCTTCTTGAAGGGAAAGATGTAACTCTGTGAGATGAATTAACAGAACACAGAGCAGTTTCTCAGAAAGCTTCTTTCCAGTTTTAAACGGAAGATATTTCCTTTTTCACCATAGCCCTCTACGGGCTTCCAAATATCCCTTTGCCAATTCCACAAGAACAGCCTTAGCGAAAGGCTTCTTGAAGGGAAAGATGTAACTCTGTGAGATGAATTAACAGAACACAGAGCAGTTTCTCAGAAAGCTTCTTTCCAGTTTTGAACGGAAGATATTTCCTTTTTCACCATAGCCCTCTATGGGCTTCCAAATATCCCTTTGCCAATTCCACAAGAACAGCCTTAGCGAAAGGCTTCTTGAAGGGAAAGATGTAACTCTGTGAGATGAATTAACAGAACACAGAGCAGTTTCTCAGAAAGCTTCTTTCCAGTTTTGAACGGAAGATATTTCCTTTTTCACCATAGCCCTCTATGGGCTTCCAAATATCCCTTTGCCAATTCCACAAGAACAGCCTTAGCGAAAGGCTTCTTGAAGGGAAAGATGTAACTCTGTGAGATGAATTAACAGAACACAGAGCAGTTTCTCAGAAAGCTTCTTTCCAGTTTTGAACGGAAGATATTTCCTTTTTCACCATAGCCCTCTATGGGCTTCCAAATATCCCTTTGCCAATTCCACAAGAACAGCCTTAGCGAAAGGCTTCTTGAAGGGAAAGATGTAACTCTGTGAGATGAATTAACAGAACACAGAGCAGTTTCTCAGAAAGCTTCTTTCCAGTTTTGAACGGAAGATATTTCCTTTTTCACCAGAGCCCTCTATGGGCTTCCAAATATCCCTTTGCCAATTCCACAAGAACAGCCTTAGCGAAAGGCTTCTTGAAGGGAAAGATGTAACTCTGTGAGATGAATTAACAGAACACAGAGCAGTTTCTCAGAAAGCTTCTTTCCAGTTTTGAACGGAAGATATTTCCTTTTTCACCATAGCCCTCTATGGGCTTCCAAATATCCCTTTGCCAATTCCACAAGAACAGCCTTAGCGAAAGGCTTCTTGAAGGGAAAGATGTAACTCTGTGAGATGAATTAACAGAACACAGAGCAGTTTCTCAGAAAGCTTCTTTCCAGTTTTGAACGGAAGATATTTCCTTTTTCACCATAGCCCTCTATGGGCTTCCAAATATCCCTTTGCCAATTCCACAAGAACAGCCTTAGCGAAAGGCTTCTTGAAGGGAAAGATGTAACTCTGTGAGATGAATTAACAGAACACAGAGCAGTTTCTCAGAAAGCTTCTTTCCAGTTTTGAACGGAAGATATTTCCTTTTTCACCATAGCCCTCTATGGGCTTCCAAATATCCCTTTGCCAATTCCACAAGAACAGCCTTAGCGAAAGGCTTCTTGAAGGGAAAGATGTAACTCTGTGAGATGAATTAACAGAACACAGAGCAGTTTCTCAGAAAGCTTCTTTCCAGTTTTGAACGGAAGATATTTCCTTTTTCACCAGAGCCCTCTATGGGCTTCCAAATATCCCTTTGCCAATTCCACAAGAACAGCCTTAGCGAAAGGCTTCTTGAAGGGAAAGATGTAACTCTGTGAGATGAATTAACAGAACACAGAGCAGTTTCTCAGAAAGCTTCTTTCCAGTTTTGAACGGAAGATATTTCCTTTTTCACCATAGCCCTCTATGGGCTTCCAAATATCCCTTTGCCAATTCCACAAGAACAGCCTTAGCGAAAGGCTTCTTGAAGGGAAAGATGTAACTCTGTGAGATGAATTAACAGAACACAGAGCAGTTTCTCAGAAAGCTTCTTTCCAGTTTTGAACGGAAGATATTTCCTTTTTCACCATAGCCCTCTATGGGCTTCCAAATATCCCTTTGCCAATTCCACAAGAACAGCCTTAGCGAAAGGCTTCTTGAAGGGAAAGATGTAACTCTGTGAGATGAATTAACAGAACACAGAGCAGTTTCTCAGAAAGCTTCTTTCCAGTTTTGAACGGAAGATATTTCCTTTTTCACGATAGCCCTCTACAGGCTTCCAAATATCCCTTTGCCAATTCCACAAGAACAGCCTTAGCGAAAGGCTTCTTGAAGGGAAAGATGTAACTCTGTGAGATGAATTAACAGAACACAGAGCAGTTTCTCAGAAAGCTTCTTTCCAGTTTTGAACGGAAGATATTTCCTTTTTCACCATAGCCCTCTATGGGCTTCCAAATATCCCTTTGCCAATTCCACAAGAACAGCCTTAGCGAAAGGCTTCTTGAAGGGAAAGATGTAACTCTGTGAGATGAATTAACAGAACACAGAGCAGTTTCTCAGAAAGCTTCTTTCCAGTTTTGAACGGAAGATATTTCCTTTTTCACCATAGCCCTCTATGGGCTTCCAAATATCCCTTTGCCAATTCCACAAGAACAGCCTTAGCGAAAGGCTTCTTGAAGGGAAAGATGTAACTCTGTGAGATGAATTAACAGAACACAGAGCAGTTTCTCAGAAAGCTTCTTTCCAGTTTTGAACGGAAGATATTTCCTTTTTCACCATAGCCCTCTATGGGCTTCCAAATATCCCTTTGCCAATTCCACAAGAACAGCCTTAGCGAAAGGCTTCTTGAAGGGAAAGATGTAACTCTGTGAGATGAATTAACAGAACACAGAGCAGTTTCTCAGAAAGCTTCTTTCCAGTTTTGAACGGAAGATATTTCCTTTTTCACCATAGCCCTCTATGGGCTTCCAAATATCCCTTTGCCAATTCCACAAGAACAGCCTTAGCGAAAGGCTTCTTGAAGGGAAAGATGTAACTCTGTGAGATGAATTAACAGAACACAGAGCAGTTTCTCAGAAAGCTTCTTTCCAGTTTTGAACGGAAGATATTTCCTTTTTCACCATAGCCCTCTAAGGGCTTCCAAATATCCCTTTGCCAATTCCACAAGAACAGCCTTAGCGAAAGGCTTCTTGAAGGGAAAGATGTAACTCTGTGAGATGAATTAACAGAACACAGAGCAGTTTCTCAGAAAGCTTCTTTCCAGTTTTGAACGGAAGATATTTCCTTTTTCACCATAGCCCTCTATGGGCTTCCAAATATCCCTTTGCCAACTCCACAAGAACAGCCTTAGCGAAACGCTTCTTGAAGGGAAAGTTGTAACTCTGTGAGATGAATTAACAGAACACAGAGCAGTTTCTCAGAAAGCTTCTTTCCAGTTTTGAACGGAAGATATTTCCTTTTTCACCATAGCCCTCTATGGGCTTCCAAATATCCCTTTGCCAATTCCACAAGAACAGCCTTAGCGAAAGGCTTCTTGAAGGGAAAGATGTAACTCTGTGAGATGAATTAACAGAACACAGAGCAGTTTCTCAGAAAGCTTCTTTCCAGTTTTGAACGGAAGATATTTCCTTTTTCACCATAGCCCTCTATGGGCTTCCAAATATCCCTTTGCCAATTCCACAAGAACAGCCTTAGCGAAAGGCTTCTTGAAGGGAAAGATGTAACTCTGTGAGACGAATTAACAGAACACAGAGCAGTTTCTCAGAAAGCTTCTTTCCAGTTTAGAACGGAAGATATTTCCTTTTTCACCATAGCCCTCTATGGGCTTCCAAATATCCCTTTGCCAATTCCACAAGAACAGCCTTAGCGAAAGGCTTCTTGAAGGGAAAGATGTAACTCTGTGAGATGAATTAACAGAACACAGAGCAGTTTCTCTGAAAGCTTCTTTCCAGTTTTGAACGGAAGATATTTCCTTTTTCACCATAGCCCTCTATGGGCTTCCAAATATCCCTTTGCCAATTCCACAAGAACAGCCTTAGCGAAAGGCTTCTTGAAGGGAAAGATGTAACTCTGTGAGATGAATTAACAGAACACAGAGCAGTTTCTCAGAAAGCTTCTTTCCAGTTTTGAACGGAAGATATTTCCTTTTTCACCATAGCCCTCTATGGGCTTCCAAATATCCCTTTGCCAAGTCCACAAGAACAGCCTTAGCGAAAGGCTTCTTGAAGGGAAAGATGTAACTCTGTGAGATGAATTAACAGAACACAGAGCAGTTTCTCAGAAAGCTTCTTTCCAGTTTTGAACGGAAGATATTTCCTTTTTCACCATAGCCCTCTATGGGCTTCCAAATATCCCTTTGCCAATTCCACAAGAACAGCCTTAGCGAAAGGCTTCTTGAAGGGAAAGATGTAACTCTGTGAGATGAATTAACAGAACACAGAGCAGTTTCTCTGAAAGCTTCTTTCCAGTTTTGAACGGAAGATATTTCCTTTTTCACCATAGCCCTCTATGGGCTTCCAAATATCCCTTTGCCAATTCCACAAGAACAGCCTTAGCGAAAGGCTTCTTGAAGGGAAAGATGTAACTCTGTGAGATGAATTAACAGAACACAGAGCAGTTTCTCAGAAAGCTTCTTTCCAGTTTTGAACGGAAGATATTTCCTTTTTCACCATAGCCCTCTATGGGCTTCCAAATATCCCTTTGCCAAGTCCACAAGAACAGCCTTAGCGAAAGGCTTCTTGAAGGGAAAGATGTAACTCTGTGAGATGAATTAACAGAACACAGAGAAGTTTCTCAGAAAGCTTCTTTCCAGTTTTGAACGGAAGATATTTCCTTTTTCACCATAGCCCTCTATGGGCTTCCAAATATCCCTTTGCCAACTCCACAAGAACAGCCTTAGCGAAAGGCTTCTTGAAGGGAATGATGTAACTCTGTGAGATGAATTAACAGAACACAGAGCTGTTTCTCTGAAAGCTTCTTTCCAGTTTTGAACGGAAGATATTTCCTTTTTCACCATAGCCCTCTATGGGCTTCCAAATATCCCTTTGCCAATTCCACAAGAACAGCCTTAGCGAAAGGCTTCTTGAAGGGAAAGATGTAACTCTGTGAGATGAATTAACAGAACACAGAGCAGTTTCTCAGAAAGCTTCTTTCCAGTTTTGAACGGAAGATATTTCCTTTTTCACCATAGCCCTCTATGGGCTTCCAAATATCCCTTTGCCAATTCCACAAGAACAGCCTTAGCGAAAGGCTTCTTGAAGGGAAAGATGTAACTCTGTGAGATGAATTAACAGAACACAGAGCAGTTTCTCAGAAAGCTTCTTTCCAGTTTTGAACGGAAGATATTTCCTTTTTCACCATAGCCCTCTATGGGCTTCCAAATATCCCTTTGCCAATTCCACAAGAACAGCCTTAGCGAAAGGCTTCTTGAAGGGAAAGATGTAACTCTGTGAGATGAATTAACAGAACACAGAGCAGTTTCTCAGAAAGCTTCTTTCCAGTTTTGAACGGAAGATATTTCCTTTTTCACCATAGCCTTCTATGGGCTTCCAAATATCCCTTTGCCAATTCCACAAGAACAGCCTTAGCGAAAGGCTTCTTGAAGGGAAAGATGTAACTCTGTGAGATGAATTAACAGAACACAGAGCAGTTTCTCAGAAAGCTTCTTTCCAGTTTTGAACGGAAGATACTTCCTTTTTCACCATAGCCCTCTATGGGCTTCCAAATATCCCTTTGCCAATTCCACAAGAACAGCCTTAGCGAAAGGCTTCTTGAAGGGAAAGATGTAACTCTGTGAGATGAATTAACAGAACACAGAGCAGTTTCTCAGAAAGCTTCTTTCCAGTTTTGAACGGAAGATATTTCCTTTTTCACCGTAGCCCTCTATGGGCTTCCAAATATCCCTTTGCCAATTCCACAAGAACAGCCTTAGCGAAAGGCTTCTTGAAGGGAAAGATGTAACTCTGTGAGATGAATTAACAGAACACAGAGCAGTTTCTCAGAAAGCTTCTTTCCAGTTTTGAACGGAAGATATTTCCTTTTTCACCATAGCCCTCTATGGGCTTCCAAATATCCCTTTGCCAACTCCACAAGAACAGCCTTAGCGAAAGGCTTCTTGAAGGGAAAGATGTAACTCTGTGAGATGAATTAACAGAACACAGAGCAGTTTCTCAGAAAGCTTGTTTCCAGTTTTGAACGGAAGATACTTCCTTTTTCACCATAGCCCTCTATGGGCTTCCAAATATCCCTTTGCCAATTCCACAAGAACAGCCTTAGCGAAAGGCTTCTTGAAGGGAAAGATGTAACTCTGTGAGATGAATTAACAGAACACAGAGCAGTTTCTCAGAAAGCTTCTTTCCAGTTTTGAACGGAAGATATTTCCTTTTTCACCATAGCCCTCTATGGGCTTCCAAATATCCCTTTGCCAATTCCACAAGAACAGCCTTAGCGAAAGGCTTCTTGAAGGGAAAGATGTAACTCTGTGAGATGAATTAACAGAACACAGAGCAGTTTCTCAGAAAGCTTCTTTCCAGTTTTGAACGGAAGATATTTCCTTTTTCACCATAGCCCTCTATGGGCTTCCAAATATCCCTTTGCCAATTCCACAAGAACAGCCTTAGCGAAAGGCTTCTTGAAGGGAAAGATGTAACTCTGTGAGATGAATTAACAGAACACAGAGCAGTTTCTCAGAAAGCTTCTTTCCAGTTTTGAACGGAAGATATTTCCTTTTTCACCATAGCCCTCTATGGGCTTCCAAATATCCCTTTGCCAATTCCACAAGAACAGCCTTAGCGAAAGGCTTCTTGAAGGGAAAGATGTAACTCTGTGAGATGAATTAACAGAACACAGAGCAGTTTCTCAGAAAGCTTCTTTCCAGTTTTGAACGGAAGATATTTCCTTTTTCACCATAGCCCTCTATGGGCTTCCAAATATCCCTTTGCCAATTCCACAAGAACAGCCTTAGCGAAAGGCTTCTTGAAGGGAAAGATGTAACTCTGTGAGATGAATTAACAGAACACAGAGCAGTTTCTCAGAAAGCTTCTTTCCAGTTTTGAACGGAAGATATTTCCTTTTTCACCATAGCCCTCTATGGGCTTCCAAATATCCCTTTGCCAATTCCACAAGAACAGCCTTAGCGAAAGGCTTCTTGAAGGGAAAGATATAACTCTGTGAGATGAATTAACAGAACACAGAGCAGTTTCTCAGAAAGCTTCTTTCCAGTTTTGAACGGAAGATATTTCCTTTTTCACCATAGCCCTCTATGGGCTTCCAAATATCCCTTTGCCAATTCCACAAGAACAGCCTTAGCGAAAGGCTTCTTGAAGGGAAAGATGTAACTCTGTGAGATGAATTAACAGAACACAGAGCAGTTTCTCAGAAAGCTTCTTTCCAGTTTTGAACGGAAGATATTTCCTTTTTCACCATAGCCCTCTATGGGCTTCCAAATATCCCTTTGCCAATTCCACAAGAACAGCCTTAGCGAAAGGCTTCTTGAAGGGAAAGATGTAACTCTGTGAGATGAATTAACAGAACACAGAGCAGTTTCTCAGAAAGCTTCTTTCCAGTTTTGAACGGAAGATATTTCCTTTTTCACCATAGCCCTCTATGGGCTTCCAAATATCCCTTTGCCAATTCCACAAGAACAGCCTTAGCGAAAGGCTTCTTGAAGGGAAAGATGTAACTCTGTGAGATGAATTAACAGAACACAGAGCAGTTTCTCAGAAAGCTTCTTTCCAGTTTTGAACGGAAGATATTTCCTTTTTCACCATAGCCCTCTATGGGCTTCCAAATATCCCTTTGCCAATTCCACAAGAACAGCCTTAGCGAAAGGCTTCTTGAAGGGAAAGATGTAACTCTGTGAGATGAATTAACAGAACACAGGGCAGTTTCTCAGAAAGCTTCTTTCCAGTTTTGAACGGAAGATATTTCCTTTTTCACCATAGCCCTCTATGGGCTTCCAAATATCCCTTTGCCAAGTCCACAAGAACAGCCTTAGCGAAAGGCTTCTTGAAGGGAAAGATGTAACTCTGTGAGATGAATTAACAGAACACAGGGCAGTTTCTCAGAAAGCTTCTTTCCAGTTTTGAACGGAAGATATTTCCTTTTTCACCATAGCCCTCTATGGGCTTCCAAATATCCCTTTGCCAATTCCACAAGAACAGCCTTAGCGAAAGGCTTCTTGAAGGGAAAGATGTAACTCTGTGAGATGAATTAACAGAACACAGAGCAGTTTCTCAGAAAGCTTCTTTCCAGTTTTGAACGGAAGATATTTCCTTTTTCACCATAGCCCTCTATGGGCTTCCAAATATCCCTTTGCCAATTCCACAAGAACAGCCTTAGCGAAAGGCTTCTTGAAGGGAAAGATGTAACTCTGTGAGATGAATTAACAGAACACAGAGCAGTTTCTCAGAAAGCTTCTTTCCAGTTTTGAACGGAAGATATTTCCTTTTTCACCATAGCCCTCTATGGGCTTCCAAATATCCCTTTGCCAATTCCACAAGAACAGCCTTAGCGAAAGGCTTCTTGAAGGGAAAGATGTAACTCTGTGAGATGAATTAACAGAACACAGAGCAGTTTCTCAGAAAGCTTCTTTCCAGTTTTGAACGGAAGATATTTCCTTTTTCACCAGAGCCCTCTATGGGCTTCCAAATATCCCTTTGCCAATTCCACAAGAACAGCCTTAGCGAAAGGCTTCTTGAAGGGAAAGATGTAACTCTGTGAGATGAATTAACAGAACACAGAGCAGTTTCTCAGAAAGCTTCTTTCCAGTTTTGAACGGAAGATATTTCCTTTTTCACCATAGCCCTCTATGGGCTTCCAAATATCCCTTTGCCAATTCCACAAGAACAGCCTTAGCGAAAGGCTTCTTGAAGGGAAAGATGTAACTCTGTGAGATGAATTAACAGAACACAGAGCAGTTTCTCAGAAAGCTTCTTTCCAGTTTTGAACGGAAGATATTTCCTTTTTCACCATAGCCCTCTATGGGCTTCCAAATATCCCTTTGCCAACTCCACAAGAACAGCCTTAGCGAAAGGCTTCTTGAAGGGAAAGATGTAACTCTGTGAGATGAATTAACAGAACACAGAGCAGTTTCTCAGAAAGCTTCTTTCCAGTTTTGAACGGAAGATATTTCCTTTTTCACCAGAGCCCTCTATGGGCTTCCAAATATCCCTTTGCCAATTCCACAAGAACAGCCTTAGCGAAAGGCTTCTTGAAGGGAAAGATGTAACTCTGTGAGATGAATTAACAGAACACAGAGCAGTTTCTCAGAAAGCTTCTTTCCAGTTTTGAACGGAAGATATTTCCTTTTTCACCATAGCCCTCTATGGGCTTCCAAATATCCCTTTGCCAATTCCACAAGAACAGCCTTAGCGAAAGGCTTCTTGAAGGGAAAGATGTAACTCTGTGAGATGAATTAACAGAACACAGAGCAGTTTCTCAGAAAGCTTCTTTCCAGTTTTGAACGGAAGATATTTCCTTTTTCACCAGAGCCCTGTATGGGCTTCCAAATATCCCTTTGCCAACTCCACAAGAACAGCCTTAGCGAAAGGCTTCTTGAAGGGAAAGATGTAACTCTGTGAGATGAATTAACAGAACACAGAGCAGTTTCTCAGAAAGCTTCTTTCCAGTTTTGAACGGAAGATATTTCCTTTTTCACCGTAGCCCTCTATGGGCTTCCAAATATCCCTTTGCCAATTCCACAAGAACAGCCTTAGCGAAAGGCTTCTTGAAGGGAAAGATGTAACTCTGTGAGATGAATTAACAGAACACAGAGCAGTTTCTCAGAAAGCTTCTTTCCAGTTTTGAACGGAAGATATTTCCTTTTTCACCATAGCCCTCTATGGGCTTCCAAATATCCCTTTGCCAAGTCCACAAGAACAGCCTTAGCGAAAGGCTTCTTGAAGGGAAAGATGTAACTCTGTGAGATGAATTAACAGAACACAGAGCAGTTTCTCAGAAAGCTTCTTTCCAGTTTTGAACGGAAGATATTTCCTTTTTCACCAGAGCCCTCTATGGGCTTCCAAATATCCCTTTGCCAATTCCACAAGAACAGCCTTAGCGAAAGGCTTCTTGAAGGGAAAGATGTAACTCTGTGAGATGAATTAACAGAACACAGAGCAGTTTCTCAGAAAGCTTCTTTCCAGTTTTGAACGGAAGATATTTCCTTTTTCACCAGAGCCCTCTATGGGCTTCCAAATATCCCTTTGCCAATTCCACAAGAACAGCCTTAGCGAAAGGCTTCTTGAAGGGAAAGATGTAACTCTGTGAGATGAATTAACAGAACACAGAGCAGTTTCTCAGAAAGCTTCTTTCCAGTTTTGAACGGAAGATATTTCCTTTTTCACCATAGCCCTCTATGGGCTTCCAAATATCCCTTTGCCAATTCCACAAGAACAGCCTTAGCGAAAGGCTTCTTGAAGGGAAAGATGTAACTCTGTGAGATGAATTAACAGAACACAGAGCAGTTTCTCAGAAAGCTTCTTTCCAGTTTTGAACGGAAGATATTTCCTTTTTCACCATAGCCCTCTATGGGCTTCCAAATATCCCTTTGCCAACTCCACAAGAACAGCCTTAGCGAAAGGCTTCTTGAAGGGAAAGATGTAACTCTGTGAGATGAATTAACAGAACACAGAGCAGTTTCTCAGAAAGCTTCTTTCCAGTTTTGAACGGAAGATATTTCCTTTTTCACCATAGCCCTCTATGGGCTTCCAAATATCCCTTTGCCAATTCCACAAGAACAGCCTTAGCGAAAGGCTTCTTGAAGGGAAAGATGTAACTCTGTGAGATGAATTAACAGAACACAGAGCAGTTTCTCAGAAAGCTTCTTTCCAGTTTTGAACGGAAGATATTTCCTTTTTCACCATAGCCCTCTATGGGCTTCCAAATATCCCTTTGCCAATTCCACAAGAACAGCCTTAGCGAAAGGCTTCTTGAAGGGAAAGATGTAACTCTGTGAGATGAATTAACAGAACACAGAGCAGTTTCTCAGAAAGCTTCTTTCCAGTTTTGAACGGAAGATATTTCCTTTTTCACCAGAGCCATCTATGGGCTTCCAAATATCCCTTTGCCAATTCCACAAGAACAGCCTTAGCGAAAGGCTTCTTGAAGGGAAAGATGTAACTCTGTGAGATGAATTAACAGAACACAGAGCAGTTTCTCAGAAAGCTTCTTTCCAGTTTTGAACGGAAGATATTTCCTTTTTCACCATAGCCCTCTATGGGCTTCCAAATATCCCTTTGCCAATTCCACAAGAACAGCCTTAGCGAAAGGCTTCTTGAAGGGAAGGATGTAACTCTGTGAGATGAATTAACAGAACACAGAGCAGTTTCTCAGAAAGCTTCTTTCCAGTTTTGAACGGAAGATATTTCCTTTTTCACCATAGCCCTCTATGGGCTTCCAAATATCCCTTTGCCAACTCCACAAGAACAGCCTTAGCGAAAGGCTTCTTGAAGGGAAAGATGTAACTCTGTGAGATGAATTAACAGAACACAGAGCAGTTTCTCAGAAAGCTTCTTTCCAGTTTTGAACGGAAGATATTTCCTTTTTCACCATAGCCCTCTATGGGCTTCCAAATATCCCTTTGCCAATTCCACAAGAACAGCCTTAGCGAAAGGCTTCTTGAAGGGAAAGATGTAACTCTGTGAGATGAATTAACAGAACACAGAGCAGTTTCTCAGAAAGCTTCTTTCCAGTTTTGAACGGAAGATATTTCCTTTTTCACCATAGCCCTCTATGGGCTTCCAAATATCCCTTTGCCAACTCCACAAGAACAGCCTTAGCGAAAGGCTTCTTGAAGGGAAAGATGTAACTCTGTGAGATGAATTAACAGAACACAGAGCAGTTTCTCAGAAAGCTTCTTTCCAGTTTTGAACGGAAGATATTTCCTTTTTCACCATAGCCCTCCATGGGCTTCCAAATATCCCTTTGCCAATTCCACAAGAACAGCCTTAGCGAAAGGCTTCTTGAAGGGAAAGATGTAACTCTTTGAGATGAATTAACAGAACACAGAGCAGTTTCTCAGAAAGCTTCTTTCCAGTTTTGAACGGAAGATATTTCCTTTTTCACCAGAGCCCTCTATGGGCTTCCAAATATCCCTTTGCCAATTCCACAAGAACAGCCTTAGCGAAAGGCTTCTTGAAGGGAAAGATGTAACTCTGTGAGATGAATTAACAGAACACAGAGCAGTTTCTCAGAAAGCTTCTTTCCAGTTTTGAACGGAAGATATTTCCTTTTTCACCATAGCCCTCTATGGGCTTCCAAATATCGCTTTGCCAATTCCACAAGAACAGCCTTAGCGAAAGGCTTCTTGAAGGGAAAGATGTAACTCTGTGAGATGAATTAACAGAACACAGAGCAGTTTCTCAGAAAGCTTCTTTCCAGTTTTGAACGGAAGATATTTCCTTTTTCACCGTAGCCCTCTATGGGCTTCCAAATATCCCTTTGCCAATTCCACAAGAACAGCCTTAGCGAAAGGCTTCTTGAAGGGAAAGATGTAACTCTGTGAGATGAATTAACAGAACACAGAGCAGTTTCTCAGAAAGCTTCTTTCCAGTTTTGAACGGAAGATATTTCCTTTTTCACCATAGCCCTCTATGGGCTTCCAAATATCCCTTTGCCAAGTCCACAAGAACAGCCTTAGCGAAAGGCTTCTTGAAGGGAAAGATGTAACTCTGTGAGATGAATTAACAGAACACAGAGCAGTTTCTCAGAAAGCTTCTTTCCAGTTTTGAACGGAAGATATTTCCTTTTTCACCAGAGCCCTCTATGGGCTTCCAAATATCCCTTTGCCAATTCCACAAGAACAGCCTTAGCGAAAGGCTTCTTGAAGGGAAAGATGTAACTCTGTGAGACGAATTAACAGAACACAGAGCAGTTTCTCAGAAAGCTTCTTTCCAGTTTTGAACGGAAGATATTTCCTTTTTCACCAGAGCCCTCTATGGGCTTCCAAATATCCCTTTGCCAATTCCACAAGAACAGACTTAGCGAAAGGCTTCTTGAAGGGAAAGATGTAACTCTGTGAGATGAATTAACAGAACACAGAGCAGTTTCTCAGAAAGCTTCTTTCCAGTTTTGAACGGAAGATATTTCCTTTTTCACCATAGCCCTCTATGGGCTTCCAAATATCCCTTTGCCAATTCCACAAGAACAGCCTTAGCGAAAGGCTTCTTGAAGGGAAAGATGTAACTCTGTGAGATGAATTAACAGAACACAGAGCAGTTTCTCAGAAAGCTTCTTTCCAGTTTTGAACGGAAGATATTTCCTTTTTCACCATAGCCCTCTATGGGCTTCCAAATATCCCTTTGCCAACTCCACAAGAACAGCCTTAGCGAAAGGCTTCTTGAAGGGAAAGATGTAACTCTGTGAGATGAATTAACAGAACACAGAGCAGTTTCTCAGAAAGCTTCTTTCCAGTTTTGAACGGAAGATATTTCCTTTTTCACCATAGCCCTCTATGGGCTTCCAAATATCCCTTTGCCAATTCCACAAGAACAGCCTTAGCGAAAGGCTTCTGGAAGGGAAAGATGTAACTCTGTGAGATGAATTAACAGAACACAGAGCAGTTTCTCAGAAAGCTTCTTTCCAGTTTTGAACGGAAGATATTTCCTTTTTCACCGTAGCCCTCTATGGGCTTCCAAATATCCCTTTGCCAATTCCACAAGAACAGCCTTAGCGAAAGGCTTCTTGAAGGGAAAGATGTAACTCTGTGAGATGAATTAACAGAACACAGAGCAGTTTCTCAGAAAGCTTCTTTCCAGTTTTGAACGGAAGATATTTCCTTTTTCACCATAGCCCTCTATGGGCTTCCAAATATCCCTTTGCCAATTCCACAAGAACAGCCTTAGCGAAAGGCTTCTTGAAGGGAAAGATGTAACTCTGTGAGATGAATTAACAGAACACAGAGCAGTTTCTCAGAAAGCTTCTTTCCAGTTTTGAACGGAAGATATTTCCTTTTTCACCATAGCCCTCTATGGGCTTCCAAATATCCCTTTGCCAATTCCACAAGAACAGCCTTAGCGAAAGGCTTCTTGAAGGGAAAGATGTAACTCTGTGAGATGAATTAACAGAACACAGAGCAGTTTCTCAGAAAGCTTCTTTCCAGTTTTGAACGGAAGATATTTCCTTTTTCACCATAGCCCTCTATGGGCTTCCAAATATCCCTTTGCCAATTCCACAAGAACAGCCTTAGCGAAAGGCTTCTTGAAGGGAAAGATGTAACTCTGTGAGATGAATTAACAGAACACAGAGCAGTTTCTCAGAAAGCTTCTTTCCAGTTTTGAACGGAAGATATTTCCTTCTTCACCGTAGCCCTCTATGGGCTTCCAAATATCCCTTTGCCAATTCCACAAGAACAGCCTTAGCGAAAGGCTTCTTGAAGGGAAAGATGTAACTCTGTGAGATGAATTAACAGAACACAGAGCAGTTTCTCAGAAAGCTTCTTTCCAGTTTTGAACGGAAGATATTTCCTTTTTCACCATAGCCCTCTATGGGCTTCCAAATATCCCTTTGCCAATTCCACAAGAACAGCCTTAGCGAAAGGTTTCTTGAAGGGAAAGATGTAACTCTGTGAGATGAATTAACAGAACACAGAGCAGTTTCTCAGAAAGCTTCTTTCCAGTTTTGAACGGAAGATATTTCCTTTTTCACCATAGCCCTCTATGGGCTTCCAAATATCGCTTTGCCAATTCCACAAGAACAGCCTTAGCGAAAGGCTTCTTGAAGGGAAAGATGTAACTCTGTGAGATGAATTAACAGAACACAGAGCAGTTTCTCAGAAAGCTTCTTTCCAGTTTTGAACGGAAGATATTTCCTTTTTCACCATAGCCCTCTATGGGCTTCCAAATATCCCTTTGCCAATTCCACAAGAACAGCCTTAGCGAAAGGCTTCTTGAAGGGAAAGATGTAACTCTGTGAGATGAATTAACAGAACACAGAGCAGTTTCTCAGAAAGCTTCTTTCCAGTTTTGAACGGAAGATATTTCCTTTTTCACCATAGCCCTCTATGGGCTTCCAAATATCCCTTTGCCAATTCCACAAGAACAGCCTTAGCGAAAGGCTTCTTGAAGGGAAAGATGTAACTCTGTGAGATGAATTAACAGAACACAGAGCAGTTTCTCAGAAAGCTTCTTTCCAGTTTTGAACGGAAGTTATTTCCTTTTTCACCATAGCCCTCTATGGGCTTCCAAATATCCCTTTGCCAATTCCACAAGAACAGCCTTAGCGAAAGGCTTCTGGAAGGGAAAGATGTAACTCTGTGAGATGAATTAACAGAACACAGAGCAGTTTCTCAGAAAGCTTCTTTCCAGTTTTGAACGGAAGATATTTCCTTTTTCACCATAGCCCTCTATGGGCTTCCAAATATCCCTTTGCCAATTCCACAAGAACAGCCTTAGCGAAAGGCTTCTGGAAGGGAAAGATGTAACTCTGTGAGATGAATTAACAGAACACAGAGCAGTTTCTCAGAAAGCTTCTTTCCAGTTTTGAACGGAAGATATTTCCTTTTTCACCGTAGCCCTCTATGGGCTTCCAAATATCCCTTTGCCAATTCCACAAGAACAGCCTTAGCGAAAGGCTTCTTGAAGGGAAAGATGTAACTCTGTGAGATGAATTAACAGAACACAGAGCAGTTTCTCAGAAAGCTTCTTTCCAGTTTTGAACGGAAGATATTTCCTTTTTCACCATAGCCCTCTATGGGCTTCCAAATATCCCTTTGCCAATTCCACAAGAACAGCCTTAGCGAAAGGCTTCTTGAAGGGAAAGATGTAACTCTGTGAGATGAATTAACAGAACACAGAGCAGTTTCTCAGAAAGCTTCTTTCCAGTTTTGAACGGAAGATATTTCCTTTTTCACCATAGCCCTCTCTGGGCTTCCAAATATCCCTTTGCCAATTCCACAAGAACAGCCTTAGCGAAAGGCTTCTTGAAGGGAAAGATGTAACTCTGTGAGATGAATTAACAGAACACAGAGCAGTTTCTCAGAAAGCTTCTTTCCAGTTTTGAACGGAAGATATTTCCTTTTTCACCATAGCCCTCTATGGGCTTCCAAATATCCCTTTGCCAATTCCACAAGAACAGCCTTAGCGAAAGGCTTCTTGAAGGGAAAGATGTAACTCTGTGAGATGAATTAACAGAACACAGAGCAGTTTCTCAGAAAGCTTCTTTCCAGTTTTGAACGGAAGATATTTCCTTTTTCACCATAGCCCTCTATGGGCTTCCAAATATCCCTTTGCCAATTCCACAAGAACAGCCTTAGCGAAAGGCTTCTTGAAGGGAAAGATGTAACTCTGTGAGATGAATTAACAGAACACAGAGCAGTATCTCAGAAAGCTTCTTTCCAGTTTTGAACGGAAGATATTTCCTTTTTCACCATAGCCCTCTATGGGCTTCCAAATATCCCTTTGCCAATTCCACAAGAACAGCCTTAGCGAAAGGCTTCTGGAAGGGAAAGATGTAACTCTGTGAGATGAATTAACAGAACACAGAGCAGTTTCTCAGAAAGCTTCTTTCCAGTTTTGAACGGAAGATATTTCCTTTTTCACCATAGCCCTCTATGGGCTTCCAAATATCCCTTTGCCAATTCCACAAGAACAGCCTTAGCGAAAGGCTTCTTGAAGGGAAAGATGTAACTCTGTGAGATGAATTAACAGAACACAGAGCAGTTTCTCAGAAAGCTTCTTTCCAGTTTTGAACGGAAGATATTTCCTTTTTCACCATAGCCCTCTATGGGCTTCCAAATATCCCTTTGCCAATTCCACAAGAACAGCCTTAGCGAAAGGCTTCTTGAAGGGAAAGATGTAACTCTGTGAGATGAATTAACAGAACACAGAGCAGTTTCTCAGAAAGCTTCTTTCCAGTTTTGAACGGAAGATATTTCCTTTTTCACCATAGCCCTCTATGGGCTTCCAAATATCCCTTTGCCAATTCCACAAGAACAGCCTTAGCGAAAGGCTTCTTGAAGGGAAAGATGTAACTCTGTGAGATGAATTAACAGAACACAGAGCAGTTTCTCTGAAAGCTTCTTTCCAGTTTTGAACGGAAGATATTTCCTTCTTCACCGTAGCCCTCTATGGGCTTCCAAATATCCCTTTGCCAATTCCACAAGAACAGCCTTAGCGAAAGGCTTCTTGAAGGGAAAGATGTAACTCTGTGAGATGAATTAACAGAACACAGAGCAGTTTCTCAGAAAGCTTCTTTCCAGTTTTGAACGGAAGATATTTCCTTTTTCACCATAGCCCTCTATGGGCTTCCAAATATCCCTTTGCCAATTCCACAAGAACAGCCTTAGCGAAAGGTTTCTTGAAGGGAAAGATGTAACTCTGTGAGATGAATTAACAGAACACAGAGCAGTTTCTCAGAAAGCTTCTTTCCAGTTTTGAACGGAAGATATTTCCTTTTTCACCATAGCCCTCTATGGGCTTCCAAATATCGCTTAGCCAATTCCACAAGAACAGCCTTAGCGAAAGGCTTCTTGAAGGGAAAGATGTAACTCTGTGAGATGAATTAACAGAACACAGAGCAGTTTCTCAGAAAGCTTCTTTCCAGTTTTGAACGGAAGATATTTCCTTTTTCACCATAGCCCTCTATGGGCTTCCAAATATCCCTTTGCCAATTCCACAAGAACAGCCTTAGCGAAAGGCTTCTTGAAGGGAAAGATGTAACTCTGTGAGATGAATTAACAGAACACAGAGCAGTTTCTCAGAAAGCTTCTTTCCAGTTTTGAACGGAAGATATTTCCTTTTTCACCATAGCCCTCTATGGGCTTCCAAATATCCCTTTGCCAATTCCACAAGAACAGCCTTAGCGAAAGGCTTCTTGAAGGGAAAGATGTAACTCTGTGAGATGAATTAACAGAACACAGAGCAGTTTCTCAGAAAGCTTCTTTCCAGTTTTGAACGGAAGATATTTCCTTTTTCACCATAGCCCTCTATGGGCTTCCAAATATCCCTTTGCCAATTCCACAAGAACAGCCTTAGCGAAAGGCTTCTGGAAGGGAAAGATGTAACTCTGTGAGATGAATTAACAGAACACAGAGCAGTTTCTCAGAAAGCTTCTTTCCAGTTTTGAACGGAAGATATTTCCTTTTTCACCATAGCCCTCTATGGGCTTCCAAATATCCCTTTGCCAATTCCACAAGAACAGCCTTAGCGAAAGGCTTCTGGAAGGGAAAGATGTAACTCTGTGAGATGAATTAACAGAACACAGAGCAGTTTCTCAGAAAGCTTCTTTCCAGTTTTGAACGGAAGATATTTCCTTTTTCACCGTAGCCCTCTATGGGCTTCCAAATATCCCTTTGCCAATTCCACAAGAACAGCCTTAGCGAAAGGCTTCTGGAAGGGAAAGATGTAACTCTGTGAGATGAATTAACAGAACACAGAGCAGTTTCTCAGAAAGCTTCTTTCCAGTTTTGAACAGAAGATATTTCCTTTTTCACCGTAGCCCTCTATGGGCTTCCAAATATCCCTTTGCCAATTCCACAAGAACAGCCTTAGCGAAAGGCTTCTTGAAGGGAAAGATGTAACTCTGTGAGATGAATTAACAGAACACAGAGCAGTTTCTCAGAAAGCTTCTTTCCAGTTTTGAACGGAAGATATTTCCTTTTTCACCATAGCCCTCTATGGGCTTCCAAATATCCCTTTGCCAATTCCACAAGAACAGCCTTAGCGAAAGGCTTCTTGAAGGGAAAGATGTAACTCTGTGAGATGAATTAACAGAACACAGAGCAGTTTCTCAGAAAGCTTCTTTCCAGTTTTGAACGGAAGATATTTCCTTTTTCACCATAGCCCTCTATGGGCTTCCAAATATCCCTTTGCCAATTCCACAAGAACAGCCTTAGCGAAAGGCTTCTTGAAGGGAAAGATGTAACTCTGTGAGATGAATTAACAGAACACAGAGCAGTTTCTCAGAAAGCTTCTTTCCAGTTTTGAACGGAAGATATTTCCTTTTTCACCATAGCCCTCTATGGGCTTCCAAATATCCCTTTGCCAATTCCACAAGAACAGCCTTAGCGAAAGGCTTCTTGAAGGGAAAGATGTAACTCTGTGAGATGAATTAACGGAACACAGAGCAGTTTCTCAGAAAGCTTCTTTCCAGTTTTGAACGGAAGATATTTCCTTTTTCACCATAGCCCTCTATGGGCTTCCAAATATCCCTTTGCCAATTCCACAAGAACAGCCTTAGCGAAAGGCTTCTGGAAGGGAAAGATGTAACTCTGTGAGATGAATTAACAGAACACAGAGCAGTTTCTCAGAAAGCTTCTTTCCAGTTTTGAACGGAAGATATTTCCTTTTTCACCATAGCCCTCTATGGGCTTCCAAATATCCCTTTGCCAATTCCACAAGAACAGCCTTAGCGAAAGGCTTCTTGAAGGGAAAGATGTAACTCTGTGAGATGAATTAACAGAACACAGAGCAGTTTCTCAGAAAGCTTCTTTCCAGTTTTGAACGGAAGATATTTCCTTTTTCACCATAGCCCTCTATGGGCTTCCAAATATCCCTTTGCCAATTCCACAAGAACAGCCTTAGCGAAAGGCTTCTTGAAGGGAAAGATGTAACTCTGTGAGATGAATTAACAGAACACAGAGCAGTTTCTCAGAAAGCTTCTTTCCAGTTTTGAACGGAAGATATTTCCTTTTTCACCATAGCCCTCTATGGGCTTCCAAATATCCCTTTGCCAATTCCACAAGAACAGCCTTAGCGAAAGGCTTCTTGAAGGGAAAGATGTAACTCTGTGAGATGAATTAACAGAACACAGAGCAGTTTCTCTGAAAGCTTCTTTCCAGTTTTGAACGGAAGATATTTCCTTTTTCACCATAGCCCTCTATGGGCTTCCAAATATCCCTTTGCCAATTCCACAAGAACAGCCTTAGCGAAAGGCTTCTTGAAGGGAAAGATGTAACTCTGTGAGATGAATTAACAGAACACAGAGCAGTTTCTCAGAAAGCTTCTTTCCAGTTTTGAACGGAAGATATTTCCTTTTTCACCATAGCCCTCTATGGGCTTCCAAATATCCCTTTGCCAATTCCACAAGAACAGCCTTAGCGAAAGGCTTCTTGAAGGGAAAGATGTAACTCTGTGAGATGAATTAACAGAACACAGAGCAGTTTCTCAGAAAGCTTCTTTCCAGTTTTGAACGGAAGATATTTCCTTTTTCACCATAGCCCTCTATGGGCTTCCAAATATCCCTTTGCCAATTCCACAAGAACAGCCTTAGCGAAAGGCTTCTTGAAGGGAAAGATGTAACTCTGTGAGATGAATTAACAGAACACAGAGCAGTTTCTCAGAAAGCTTCTTTCCAGTTTTGAACGGAAGATATTTCCTTTTTCACCATAGCCCTCTATGGGCTTCCAAATATCCCTTTGCCAATTCCACAAGAACAGCCTTAGCGAAAGGCTTCTTGAAGGGAAAGATGTAACTCTGTGAGATGAATTAACAGAACACAGGGCAGTTTCTCAGAAAGCTTCTTTCCAGTTTTGAACGGAAGATATTTCCTTTTTCACCATAGCCCTCTATGGGCTTCCAAATATCCCTTTGCCAATTCCACAAGAACAGCCTTAGCGAAAGGCTTCTGGAAGGGAAAGATGTAACTCTGTGAGATGAATTAACAGAACACAGAGCAGTTTCTCAGAAAGCTTCTTTCCAGTTTTGAACGGAAGATATTTCCTTTTTCACCATAGCCCTCTATGGGCTTCCAAATATCCCTTTGCCAATTCCACAAGAACAGCCTTAGCGAAAGGCTTCTTGAAGGGAAAGATGTAACTCTGTGAGATGAATTAACAGAACACAGAGCAGTTTCTCAGAAAGCTTCTTTCCAGTTTTGAACGGAAGATATTTCCTTTTTCACCATAGCCCTCTATGGGCTTCCAAATATCCCTTTGCCAATTCCACAAGAACAGCCTTAGCGAAAGGCTTCTTGAAGGGAAAGATGTAACTCTGTGAGATGAATTAACAGAACACAGAGCAGTTTCTCAGAAAGCTTCTTTCCAGTTTTGAACGGAAGATATTTCCTTTTTCACCATAGCCCTCTATGGGCTTCCAAATATCCCTTTGCCAAGTCCACAAGAACAGCCTTAGCGAAAGGCTTCTTGAAGGGAAAGATGTAACTCTGTGAGATGAATTAACAGAACACAGAGCAGTTTCTCAGAAAGCTTCTTTCCAGTTTTGAACGGAAGATATTTCCTTTTTCACCAGAGCCATCTATGGGCTTCCAAATATCCCTTTGCCAATTCCACAAGAACAGCCTTAGCGAAAGGCTTCTTGAAGGGAAAGATGTAACTCTGTGAGATGAATTAACAGAACACAGAGCAGTTTCTCAGAAAGCTTCTTTCCAGTTTTGAACGGAAGATATTTCCTTTTTCACCATAGCCCTCTATGGGCTTCCAAATATCCCTTTGCCAATTCCACAAGAACAGCCTTAGCGAAAGGCTTCTTGAAGGGAAGGATGTAACTCTGTGAGATGAATTAACAGAACACAGAGCAGTTTCTCAGAAAGCTTCTTTCCAGTTTTGAACGGAAGATATTTCCTTTTTCACCATAGCCCTCTATGGGCTTCCAAATATCCCTTTGCCAACTCCACAAGAACAGCCTTAGCGAAAGGCTTCTTGAAGGGAAAGATGTAACTCTGTGAGATGAATTAACAGAACACAGAGCAGTTTCTCAGAAAGCTTCTTTCCAGTTTTGAACGGAAGATATTTCCTTTTTCACCATAGCCCTCTATGGGCTTCCAAATATCCCTTTGCCAATTCCACAAGAACAGCCTTAGCGAAAGGCTTCTTGAAGGGAAAGATGTAACTCTGTGAGATGAATTAACAGAACACAGAGCAGTTTCTCAGAAAGCTTCTTTCCAGTTTTGAACGGAAGATATTTCCTTTTTCACCATAGCCCTCTATGGGCTTCCAAATATCCCTTTGCCAACTCCACAAGAACAGCCTTAGCGAAAGGCTTCTTGAAGGGAAAGATGTAACTCTGTGAGATGAATTAACAGAACACAGAGCAGTTTCTCAGAAAGCTTCTTTCCAGTTTTGAACGGAAGATATTTCCTTTTTCACCATAGCCCTCCATGGGCTTCCAAATATCCCTTTGCCAATTCCACAAGAACAGCCTTAGCGAAAGGCTTCTTGAAGGGAAAGATGTAACTCTTTGAGATGAATTAACAGAACACAGAGCAGTTTCTCAGAAAGCTTCTTTCCAGTTTTGAACGGAAGATATTTCCTTTTTCACCAGAGCCCTCTATGGGCTTCCAAATATCCCTTTGCCAATTCCACAAGAACAGCCTTAGCGAAAGGCTTCTTGAAGGGAAAGATGTAACTCTGTGAGATGAATTAACAGAACACAGAGCAGTTTCTCAGAAAGCTTCTTTCCAGTTTTGAACGGAAGATATTTCCTTTTTCACCATAGCCCTCTATGGGCTTCCAAATATCGCTTTGCCAATTCCACAAGAACAGCCTTAGCGAAAGGCTTCTTGAAGGGAAAGATGTAACTCTGTGAGATGAATTAACAGAACACAGAGCAGTTTCTCAGAAAGCTTCTTTCCAGTTTTGAACGGAAGATATTTCCTTTTTCACCGTAGCCCTCTATGGGCTTCCAAATATCCCTTTGCCAATTCCACAAGAACAGCCTTAGCGAAAGGCTTCTTGAAGGGAAAGATGTAACTCTGTGAGATGAATTAACAGAACACAGAGCAGTTTCTCAGAAAGCTTCTTTCCAGTTTTGAACGGAAGATATTTCCTTTTTCACCATAGCCCTCTATGGGCTTCCAAATATCCCTTTGCCAAGTCCACAAGAACAGCCTTAGCGAAAGGCTTCTTGAAGGGAAAGATGTAACTCTGTGAGATGAATTAACAGAACACAGAGCAGTTTCTCAGAAAGCTTCTTTCCAGTTTTGAACGGAAGATATTTCCTTTTTCACCAGAGCCCTCTATGGGCTTCCAAATATCCCTTTGCCAATTCCACAAGAACAGCCTTAGCGAAAGGCTTCTTGAAGGGAAAGATGTAACTCTGTGAGACGAATTAACAGAACACAGAGCAGTTTCTCAGAAAGCTTCTTTCCAGTTTTGAACGGAAGATATTTCCTTTTTCACCAGAGCCCTCTATGGGCTTCCAAATATCCCTTTGCCAATTCCACAAGAACAGACTTAGCGAAAGGCTTCTTGAAGGGAAAGATGTAACTCTGTGAGATGAATTAACAGAACACAGAGCAGTTTCTCAGAAAGCTTCTTTCCAGTTTTGAACGGAAGATATTTCCTTTTTCACCATAGCCCTCTATGGGCTTCCAAATATCCCTTTGCCAATTCCACAAGAACAGCCTTAGCGAAAGGCTTCTTGAAGGGAAAGATGTAACTCTGTGAGATGAATTAACAGAACACAGAGCAGTTTCTCAGAAAGCTTCTTTCCAGTTTTGAACGGAAGATATTTCCTTTTTCACCATAGCCCTCTATGGGCTTCCAAATATCCCTTTGCCAACTCCACAAGAACAGCCTTAGCGAAAGGCTTCTTGAAGGGAAAGATGTAACTCTGTGAGATGAATTAACAGAACACAGAGCAGTTTCTCAGAAAGCTTCTTTCCAGTTTTGAACGGAAGATATTTCCTTTTTCACCATAGCCCTCTATGGGCTTCCAAATATCCCTTTGCCAATTCCACAAGAACAGCCTTAGCGAAAGGCTTCTGGAAGGGAAAGATGTAACTCTGTGAGATGAATTAACAGAACACAGAGCAGTTTCTCAGAAAGCTTCTTTCCAGTTTTGAACGGAAGATATTTCCTTTTTCACCGTAGCCCTCTATGGGCTTCCAAATATCCCTTTGCCAATTCCACAAGAACAGCCTTAGCGAAAGGCTTCTTGAAGGGAAAGATGTAACTCTGTGAGATGAATTAACAGAACACAGAGCAGTTTCTCAGAAAGCTTCTTTCCAGTTTTGAACGGAAGATATTTCCTTTTTCACCATAGCCCTCTATGGGCTTCCAAATATCCCTTTGCCAATTCCACAAGAACAGCCTTAGCGAAAGGCTTCTTGAAGGGAAAGATGTAACTCTGTGAGATGAATTAACAGAACACAGAGCAGTTTCTCAGAAAGCTTCTTTCCAGTTTTGAACGGAAGATATTTCCTTTTTCACCATAGCCCTCTATGGGCTTCCAAATATCCCTTTGCCAATTCCACAAGAACAGCCTTAGCGAAAGGCTTCTTGAAGGGAAAGATGTAACTCTGTGAGATGAATTAACAGAACACAGAGCAGTTTCTCAGAAAGCTTCTTTCCAGTTTTGAACGGAAGATATTTCCTTTTTCACCATAGCCCTCTATGGGCTTCCAAATATCCCTTTGCCAATTCCACAAGAACAGCCTTAGCGAAAGGCTTCTTGAAGGGAAAGATGTAACTCTGTGAGATGAATTAACAGAACACAGAGCAGTTTCTCAGAAAGCTTCTTTCCAGTTTTGAACGGAAGATATTTCCTTCTTCACCGTAGCCCTCTATGGGCTTCCAAATATCCCTTTGCCAATTCCACAAGAACAGCCTTAGCGAAAGGCTTCTTGAAGGGAAAGATGTAACTCTGTGAGATGAATTAACAGAACACAGAGCAGTTTCTCAGAAAGCTTCTTTCCAGTTTTGAACGGAAGATATTTCCTTTTTCACCATAGCCCTCTATGGGCTTCCAAATATCCCTTTGCCAATTCCACAAGAACAGCCTTAGCGAAAGGTTTCTTGAAGGGAAAGATGTAACTCTGTGAGATGAATTAACAGAACACAGAGCAGTTTCTCAGAAAGCTTCTTTCCAGTTTTGAACGGAAGATATTTCCTTTTTCACCATAGCCCTCTATGGGCTTCCAAATATCGCTTTGCCAATTCCACAAGAACAGCCTTAGCGAAAGGCTTCTTGAAGGGAAAGATGTAACTCTGTGAGATGAATTAACAGAACACAGAGCAGTTTCTCAGAAAGCTTCTTTCCAGTTTTGAACGGAAGATATTTCCTTTTTCACCATAGCCCTCTATGGGCTTCCAAATATCCCTTTGCCAATTCCACAAGAACAGCCTTAGCGAAAGGCTTCTTGAAGGGAAAGATGTAACTCTGTGAGATGAATTAACAGAACACAGAGCAGTTTCTCAGAAAGCTTCTTTCCAGTTTTGAACGGAAGATATTTCCTTTTTCACCATAGCCCTCTATGGGCTTCCAAATATCCCTTTGCCAATTCCACAAGAACAGCCTTAGCGAAAGGCTTCTTGAAGGGAAAGATGTAACTCTGTGAGATGAATTAACAGAACACAGAGCAGTTTCTCAGAAAGCTTCTTTCCAGTTTTGAACGGAAGTTATTTCCTTTTTCACCATAGCCCTCTATGGGCTTCCAAATATCCCTTTGCCAATTCCACAAGAACAGCCTTAGCGAAAGGCTTCTGGAAGGGAAAGATGTAACTCTGTGAGATGAATTAACAGAACACAGAGCAGTTTCTCAGAAAGCTTCTTTCCAGTTTTGAACGGAAGATATTTCCTTTTTCACCATAGCCCTCTATGGGCTTCCAAATATCCCTTTGCCAATTCCACAAGAACAGCCTTAGCGAAAGGCTTCTGGAAGGGAAAGATGTAACTCTGTGAGATGAATTAACAGAACACAGAGCAGTTTCTCAGAAAGCTTCTTTCCAGTTTTGAACGGAAGATATTTCCTTTTTCACCGTAGCCCTCTATGGGCTTCCAAATATCCCTTTGCCAATTCCACAAGAACAGCCTTAGCGAAAGGCTTCTTGAAGGGAAAGATGTAACTCTGTGAGATGAATTAACAGAACACAGAGCAGTTTCTCAGAAAGCTTCTTTCCAGTTTTGAACGGAAGATATTTCCTTTTTCACCATAGCCCTCTATGGGCTTCCAAATATCCCTTTGCCAATTCCACAAGAACAGCCTTAGCGAAAGGCTTCTTGAAGGGAAAGATGTAACTCTGTGAGATGAATTAACAGAACACAGAGCAGTTTCTCAGAAAGCTTCTTTCCAGTTTTGAACGGAAGATATTTCCTTTTTCACCATAGCCCTCTCTGGGCTTCCAAATATCCCTTTGCCAATTCCACAAGAACAGCCTTAGCGAAAGGCTTCTTGAAGGGAAAGATGTAACTCTGTGAGATGAATTAACAGAACACAGAGCAGTTTCTCAGAAAGCTTCTTTCCAGTTTTGAACGGAAGATATTTCCTTTTTCACCATAGCCCTCTATGGGCTTCCAAATATCCCTTTGCCAATTCCACAAGAACAGCCTTAGCGAAAGGCTTCTTGAAGGGAAAGATGTAACTCTGTGAGATGAATTAACAGAACACAGAGCAGTTTCTCAGAAAGCTTCTTTCCAGTTTTGAACGGAAGATATTTCCTTTTTCACCATAGCCCTCTATGGGCTTCCAAATATCCCTTTGCCAATTCCACAAGAACAGCCTTAGCGAAAGGCTTCTTGAAGGGAAAGATGTAACTCTGTGAGATGAATTAACAGAACACAGAGCAGTATCTCAGAAAGCTTCTTTCCAGTTTTGAACGGAAGATATTTCCTTTTTCACCATAGCCCTCTATGGGCTTCCAAATATCCCTTTGCCAATTCCACAAGAACAGCCTTAGCGAAAGGCTTCTGGAAGGGAAAGATGTAACTCTGTGAGATGAATTAACAGAACACAGAGCAGTTTCTCAGAAAGCTTCTTTCCAGTTTTGAACGGAAGATATTTCCTTTTTCACCATAGCCCTCTATGGGCTTCCAAATATCCCTTTGCCAATTCCACAAGAACAGCCTTAGCGAAAGGCTTCTTGAAGGGAAAGATGTAACTCTGTGAGATGAATTAACAGAACACAGAGCAGTTTCTCAGAAAGCTTCTTTCCAGTTTTGAACGGAAGATATTTCCTTTTTCACCATAGCCCTCTATGGGCTTCCAAATATCCCTTTGCCAATTCCACAAGAACAGCCTTAGCGAAAGGCTTCTTGAAGGGAAAGATGTAACTCTGTGAGATGAATTAACAGAACACAGAGCAGTTTCTCAGAAAGCTTCTTTCCAGTTTTGAACGGAAGATATTTCCTTTTTCACCATAGCCCTCTATGGGCTTCCAAATATCCCTTTGCCAATTCCACAAGAACAGCCTTAGCGAAAGGCTTCTTGAAGGGAAAGATGTAACTCTGTGAGATGAATTAACAGAACACAGAGCAGTTTCTCTGAAAGCTTCTTTCCAGTTTTGAACGGAAGATATTTCCTTCTTCACCGTAGCCCTCTATGGGCTTCCAAATATCCCTTTGCCAATTCCACAAGAACAGCCTTAGCGAAAGGCTTCTTGAAGGGAAAGATGTAACTCTGTGAGATGAATTAACAGAACACAGAGCAGTTTCTCAGAAAGCTTCTTTCCAGTTTTGAACGGAAGATATTTCCTTTTTCACCATAGCCCTCTATGGGCTTCCAAATATCCCTTTGCCAATTCCACAAGAACAGCCTTAGCGAAAGGTTTCTTGAAGGGAAAGATGTAACTCTGTGAGATGAATTAACAGAACACAGAGCAGTTTCTCAGAAAGCTTCTTTCCAGTTTTGAACGGAAGATATTTCCTTTTTCACCATAGCCCTCTATGGGCTTCCAAATATCGCTTAGCCAATTCCACAAGAACAGCCTTAGCGAAAGGCTTCTTGAAGGGAAAGATGTAACTCTGTGAGATGAATTAACAGAACACAGAGCAGTTTCTCAGAAAGCTTCTTTCCAGTTTTGAACGGAAGATATTTCCTTTTTCACCATAGCCCTCTATGGGCTTCCAAATATCCCTTTGCCAATTCCACAAGAACAGCCTTAGCGAAAGGCTTCTTGAAGGGAAAGATGTAACTCTGTGAGATGAATTAACAGAACACAGAGCAGTTTCTCAGAAAGCTTCTTTCCAGTTTTGAACGGAAGATATTTCCTTTTTCACCATAGCCCTCTATGGGCTTCCAAATATCCCTTTGCCAATTCCACAAGAACAGCCTTAGCGAAAGGCTTCTTGAAGGGAAAGATGTAACTCTGTGAGATGAATTAACAGAACACAGAGCAGTTTCTCAGAAAGCTTCTTTCCAGTTTTGAACGGAAGATATTTCCTTTTTCACCATAGCCCTCTATGGGCTTCCAAATATCCCTTTGCCAATTCCACAAGAACAGCCTTAGCGAAAGGCTTCTGGAAGGGAAAGATGTAACTCTGTGAGATGAATTAACAGAACACAGAGCAGTTTCTCAGAAAGCTTCTTTCCAGTTTTGAACGGAAGATATTTCCTTTTTCACCATAGCCCTCTATGGGCTTCCAAATATCCCTTTGCCAATTCCACAAGAACAGCCTTAGCGAAAGGCTTCTGGAAGGGAAAGATGTAACTCTGTGAGATGAATTAACAGAACACAGAGCAGTTTCTCAGAAAGCTTCTTTCCAGTTTTGAACGGAAGATATTTCCTTTTTCACCGTAGCCCTCTATGGGCTTCCAAATATCCCTTTGCCAATTCCACAAGAACAGCCTTAGCGAAAGGCTTCTGGAAGGGAAAGATGTAACTCTGTGAGATGAATTAACAGAACACAGAGCAGTTTCTCAGAAAGCTTCTTTCCAGTTTTGAACAGAAGATATTTCCTTTTTCACCGTAGCCCTCTATGGGCTTCCAAATATCCCTTTGCCAATTCCACAAGAACAGCCTTAGCGAAAGGCTTCTTGAAGGGAAAGATGTAACTCTGTGAGATGAATTAACAGAACACAGAGCAGTTTCTCAGAAAGCTTCTTTCCAGTTTTGAACGGAAGATATTTCCTTTTTCACCATAGCCCTCTATGGGCTTCCAAATATCCCTTTGCCAATTCCACAAGAACAGCCTTAGCGAAAGGCTTCTTGAAGGGAAAGATGTAACTCTGTGAGATGAATTAACAGAACACAGAGCAGTTTCTCAGAAAGCTTCTTTCCAGTTTTGAACGGAAGATATTTCCTTTTTCACCATAGCCCTCTATGGGCTTCCAAATATCCCTTTGCCAATTCCACAAGAACAGCCTTAGCGAAAGGCTTCTTGAAGGGAAAGATGTAACTCTGTGAGATGAATTAACAGAACACAGAGCAGTTTCTCAGAAAGCTTCTTTCCAGTTTTGAACGGAAGATATTTCCTTTTTCACCATAGCCCTCTATGGGCTTCCAAATATCCCTTTGCCAATTCCACAAGAACAGCCTTAGCGAAAGGCTTCTTGAAGGGAAAGATGTAACTCTGTGAGATGAATTAACGGAACACAGAGCAGTTTCTCAGAAAGCTTCTTTCCAGTTTTGAACGGAAGATATTTCCTTTTTCACCATAGCCCTCTATGGGCTTCCAAATATCCCTTTGCCAATTCCACAAGAACAGCCTTAGCGAAAGGCTTCTGGAAGGGAAAGATGTAACTCTGTGAGATGAATTAACAGAACACAGAGCAGTTTCTCAGAAAGCTTCTTTCCAGTTTTGAACGGAAGATATTTCCTTTTTCACCATAGCCCTCTATGGGCTTCCAAATATCCCTTTGCCAATTCCACAAGAACAGCCTTAGCGAAAGGCTTCTTGAAGGGAAAGATGTAACTCTGTGAGATGAATTAACAGAACACAGAGCAGTTTCTCAGAAAGCTTCTTTCCAGTTTTGAACGGAAGATATTTCCTTTTTCACCATAGCCCTCTATGGGCTTCCAAATATCCCTTTGCCAATTCCACAAGAACAGCCTTAGCGAAAGGCTTCTTGAAGGGAAAGATGTAACTCTGTGAGATGAATTAACAGAACACAGAGCAGTTTCTCAGAAAGCTTCTTTCCAGTTTTGAACGGAAGATATTTCCTTTTTCACCATAGCCCTCTATGGGCTTCCAAATATCCCTTTGCCAATTCCACAAGAACAGCCTTAGCGAAAGGCTTCTTGAAGGGAAAGATGTAACTCTGTGAGATGAATTAACAGAACACAGAGCAGTTTCTCTGAAAGCTTCTTTCCAGTTTTGAACGGAAGATATTTCCTTTTTCACCATAGCCCTCTATGGG